>NW_027327470.1:2100000-2293860 GCF_047675955.1 Chlorocebus sabaeus | reverse complement strand
GAAGATATTTCCTTTTACACCATAGCCCTCTATGGGTTTCCAAATATCACTTTGCAAATTTCACAAGAACAGTCTTAGTGAACGGCTTCTTGAGGAGAAAGCTGAAACTCTGTGAGATGAACTAACAGAACACAAAGCAGTTTCTCAAAGAGCTTCTTTTCGGTTTTTAGCGGAAGACATTTACTTTTTCACCATAGCCCTCTATGTGCTTCCAAATATCACTTTTCAAATTCCACAAGAGCAGTCTTAACGAAGGGCTTCTGGAGGGGAAAGTTGTAACTCTGTGAGATAAATTAACAGAACAGAAAGCAGTTTCTCAGAAAGCTTCTTTCCAGTTTTTAACTGAAGATATTTCCTTTTTCACCATAGCCCTCTAGGGGTTCCAAATATCACTTTGCAAATTCCACAAGGATAGTCTTAAGGAAAAGATTCTGGAGGGGAAAGCTATAACTCTGTGAGATGAATTGACAGAACACAAAACAGTTTCACAGAAACCTTCTTTCCAGTTTTTAACTGAAGAAATTTCCTTTTTCACCATAGCGCTCTATGGGCTTCCAAATAAGACTTTGCAAATCGCACAAGAACAGTCTTAGCGAAAGGCTTGTTGAGGGGGAAAGCTGTTAATCTGTGAGATGAATTAACAGAACACAAGGCAGTTTCTCCGAAAGCTTCCTTTAAGTTTCTATCTTAGGCAATTTCCTTTTTCACCACAGCCCTCTATGGGCTTCCCAACGTCACTTTTCAAATTACACAAGAACAGTCTTAGCGAAAGGCTTCTTGAGGGGAAAGCTGTAACCCTGTGAGTTGAATTAACAGAACACAAAGCAGTTTCTCCGAAGGCTTCTATTCAGTTTTTACCTTAGAATATTTCCTTTTTCACCATAGCCCTGTAAGGGCTTCCAAATATAACTTTGCAAATTCCACATGAAAAGTCTTAGTGAAAAGCTTCTTGAGGGGAAGCTGTAACTCTCTGAGATGAATTAATAGAACACAAAGCAGTTTCTCAGAAAGCTTCTTTCCACTTTTTAACGGAAGATATTTCCTTTTTCACCATAGCCCTCTATGGGCTTCCAAATATGACTTTGAATATCTCACAAAAACATTCTTAGCGAAGGCTTCTTGTGGGGAAAGCTGTAACTCGGTCAGATGTATAATTAACAGAACACACGGCAGTTTCTCAGAAAGCTTCTTTTCAGTTTTTAACTGAAGATATTTCCTTTTTCATCATACCCCTCTATGAGCTTCCAAATATCACTTTGCAAATTCCACAGTAACAGTCTTAGCGAAAGGCTTCTGGAAGGGAAAGCTGTAACTGTGTGAGATGAATTAACAGAACACAAAGCAGTTTCTGTGAAAGCTTCTTTTCAGTTTTTATCTTAGGCTATTTCCTTTTTCACCATAGCCCTGAATGGGCTTCGAAATATCACTTTGCAAATTCCAAAACAACAGTCTTAGCGAAAGCTTTCTGGAGGGGAAAGCTGTAACTCTCTGAGATGAATTAACAGAACACAAAACAGTTTCTCAGAAAGATTCTTTCCAGTTTTTAACGGAAGATATTTCTTTTTTCACCATAGCCCTCTATGGGCTTCCAAATATCACTTTGGAAATGCCACAAGAACAGTCTTAGCAAAAGACTTCTTGAGGCGAAAGCTGTAACTCTTTGAGATAAATTAGCAGAACACAAATCAGTTTCTCAGAAAACTTCTTTCAAGTTTTTAACTGAAGATATTTCCTTTTTCACCATAGCCCTCAATGGGTTTCCAAATATCACTTTGCACATCCCACAAGAACAGTCTTAGCGAAAGTCTTCTTAAGGGGAATGCTCTAGCTCTTTGAGATGATTCAACAGGACACAAAGCAGTTTTTCAGAAAGCTTCTTTTCAGTTTCTATCTTAGGCTATTTCCTTTTTCACCATAGCCCTCTATGGTCTTCCAAATATCACCTTGCAAATTCCACAAGAACAGTCTTAGCGAAAAACTTCTGGAGGGGAAAGCTCTAATTCGGTGAGATGTATTAACAGAAAACACGCCAGTTTCTCATAAAGCTTCTTTCCCCTTTTTAACGGGAGATATTTCCTTTTTCACCATAGCCCTCTATGGGTTACCAAATATGAATTTGCAAATTGCACAAGAAGAGTCTTAGTGAATGGCTTCTTGAGGGGAAAGCTCAAACTCTGTGAGATGAACTAACAGAACACAAAGCAGTTTCTCAGAAAGCTTCTTTTCTGTTTTTAACGGAAGATTTCGAAATTTTGCTTTGCAAATTCCACAAGAACAGTCTTAGCCAAAGACTTCTGGAGGGGAAAGCTGTAACTCATGAGATGAAATAACAGAACACAAAGCAGTTTCTCAGAAAGCTTCTTTCCAGTTTTTAAGGGAAGATATTTCCTTTTTCATCATAGCCATCTATGGGCTTCCAAATATCACTTTGCAAATTCCACAAGAACAGTCTTAGTGAACGGCTTCTTGAGGGGAAAGCTGTAAATCGGTGAGATGAATAAACAGAACACAAAGGAGTTACTCATAAAGCTTCTTTCCAGTTTTTAACTAAAGATATTTCCTTTTTCACCATAGCCCTCTATGGGCTTCCAAAATCACTTTGCAAATTCCACAAAGCAGTCTTAGCGAAAGGCTTCTGGAGAGCAAAGCTGTAATTCTGTGAGATAAATTAACAGAACACAAAGCAGTTTCTCAGAAATCTTCTTTCCAGTTTTCATCTTAGGATATTTCCTTTTTCACCCATAGCCCTCCATGGGCTTCCAAATATCACTATGCAAATCCCACAGGAACTGTCTTAGCGAAAGGCTTCTTGTGGAGTGGCTTCTTGAGGGGAAAGCGGTAACACTGGGAGATTAACTAACAGAACACAAAGCAGTTTCTCAGAAAGTTTCCTCTCGTTTTTTATCTTAGGATATTTCCTTTTTCACCTTAGCCATCTCTGGGCTTCCAATTATCACTTTGCGAATTCCACAAGAACAATCTTAGCAGAAGCTGTCTTCAGGGGAAAGCTCTAATTCTATGAGATGAATTAACAGAACACACAGCAGTTTCTCAGAAAGCTTCTTTTCAGTTTCTAACTGAAGATATTTCCTTTTTCACCGTAGCCCTCCATGGGCTTCCAAATATCACTTTGCAAATACCACAACAGCAGCCTTAGCGAAAGGCTTCTTGAGGGTAAAGCTGTAACTCTGTGAGTTGAATTAACAGAACTCAAAGCAGTTTCTCAGAAAGCTTCTTTCCAGTTTTTAACGGAAGATATTTCCTTTTACACCATAGCCCTCTATGGGTTTCCAAATATCACTTTGCAAATTTCACAAGAACAGTCTTAGTGAACGGCTTCTTGAGGAGAAAGCTGAAACTCTGTGAGATGAACTAACAGAACACAAAGCAGTTTCTCAAAGAGCTTCTTTTCGGTTTTTAGCGGAAGACATTTACTTTTTCACCATAGCCCTCTATGTGCTTCCAAATATCACTTTTCAAATTCCACAAGAGCAGTCTTAACGAAGGGCTTCTGGAGGGGAAAGTTGTAACTCTGTGAGATAAATTAACAGAACAGAAAGCAGTTTCTCAGAAAGCTTCTTTCCAGTTTTTAACTGAAGATATTTCCTTTTTCACCATAGCCCTCTAGGGGTTCCAAATATCACTTTGCAAATTCCACAAGGATAGTCTTAAGGAAAAGATTCTGGAGGGGAAAGCTATAACTCTGTGAGATGAATTGACAGAACACAAAACAGTTTCACAGAAACCTTCTTTCCAGTTTTTAACTGAAGAAATTTCCTTTTTCACCATAGCGCTCTATGGGCTTCCAAATAAGACTTTGCAAATCGCACAAGAACAGTCTTAGCGAAAGGCTTGTTGAGGGGGAAAGCTGTTAATCTGTGAGATGAATTAACAGAACACAAGGCAGTTTCTCCGAAAGCTTCCTTTAAGTTTTTATCTTAGGCAATTTCCTTTTTCACCACAGCCCTCTATGGGCTTCCCAACGTCACTTTTCAAATTACACAAGAACAGTCTTAGCGAAAGGCTTCTTGAGGGGAAAGCTGTAACACTGTGAGTTGAATTAACAGAACACAAAGCAGTTTCTCCGAAGGCTTCTATTCAGTTTTTACCTTAGAATATTTCCTTTTTCACCATAGCCCTGTAAGGGCTTCCAAATATAACTTTGCAAATTCCACATGAAAAGTCTTAGTGAAAAGCTTCTTGAGGGGAAGCTGTAACTCTCTGAGATGAATTAATAGAACACAAAGCAGTTTCTCAGAAAGCTTCTTTCCACTTTTTAACGGAAGATATTTCCTTTTTCACCATAGCCCTCTATGGGCTTCCAAATATGACTTTGAATATCTCACAAAAACATTCTTAGCGAAGGCTTCTTGTGGGGAAAGCTGTAACTCGGTCAGATGTATAATTAACAGAACACACGGCAGTTTCTCAGAAAGCTTCTTTTCAGTTTTTAACTGAAGATATTTCCTTTTTCATCATACCCCTCTATGAGCTTCCAAATATCACTTTGCAAATTCCACAGTAACAGTCTTAGCGAAAGGCTTCTGGAAGGGAAAGCTGTAACTGTGTGAGATGAATTAACAGAACACAAAGCAGTTTCTGTGAAAGCTTCTTTTCAGTTTTTATCTTAGGCTATTTCCTTTTTCACCATAGCCCTGAATGGGCTTCGAAATATCACTTTGCAAATTCCAAAACAACAGTCTTAGCGAAAGCTTTCTGGAGGGGAAAGCTGTAACTCTCTGAGATGAATTAACAGAACACAAAACAGTTTCTCAGAAAGATTCTTTCCAGTTTTTAACGGAAGATATTTCTTTTTTCACCATAGCCCTCTATGGGCTTCCAAATATCACTTTGGAAATGCCACAAGAACAGTCTTAGCAAAAGACTTCTTGAGGCGAAAGCTGTAACTCTTTGAGATAAATTAGCAGAACACAAATCAGTTTCTCAGAAAACTTCTTTCAAGTTTTTAACTGAAGATATTTCCTTTTTCACCATAGCCCTCAATGGGTTTCCAAATATCACTTTGCACATCCCACAAGAACAGTCTTAGCGAAAGTCTTCTTAAGGGGAATGCTCTAGCTCTTTGAGATGATTCAACAGGACACAAAGCAGTTTTTCAGAAAGCTTCTTTTCAGTTTCTATCTTAGGCTATTTCCTTTTTCACCATAGCCCTCTATGGTCTTCCAAATATCACCTTGCAAATTCCACAAGAACAGTCTTAGCGAAAAACTTCTGGAGGGGAAAGCTCTAATTCGGTGAGATGTATTAACAGAAAACACGCCAGTTTCTCATAAAGCTTCTTTCCCCTTTTTAACGGGAGATATTTCCTTTTTCACCATAGCCCTCTATGGGTTACCAAATATGAATTTGCAAATTGCACAAGAAGAGTCTTAGTGAATGGCTTCTTGAGGGGAAAGCTCAAACTCTGTGAGATGAACTAACAGAACACAAAGCAGTTTCTCAGAAAGCTTCTTTTCTGTTTTTAACGGAAGATTTCGAAATTTTGCTTTGCAAATTCCACAAGAACAGTCTTAGCCAAAGACTTCTGGAGGGGAAAGCTGTAACTCATGAGATGAAATAACAGAACACAAAGCAGTTTCTCAGAAAGCTTCTTTCCAGTTTTTAAGGGAAGATATTTCCTTTTTCATCATAGCCATCTATGGGCTTCCAAATATCACTTTGCAAATTCCACAAGAACAGTCTTAGTGAACGGCTTCTTGAGGGGAAAGCTGTAAATCGGTGAGATGAATAAACAGAACACAAAGGAGTTACTCATAAAGCTTCTTTCCAGTTTTTAACTAAAGATATTTCCTTTTTCACCATAGCCCTCTATGGGCTTCCAAAATCACTTTGCAAATTCCACAAAGCAGTCTTAGCGAAAGGCTTCTGGAGAGCAAAGCTGTAATTCTGTGAGATAAATTAACAGAACACAAAGCAGTTTCTCAGAAATCTTCTTTCCAGTTTTCATCTTAGGATATTTCCTTTTTCACCCATAGCCCTCCATGGGCTTCCAAATATCACTATGCAAATCCCACAGGAACTGTCTTAGCGAAAGGCTTCTTGTGGAGTGGCTTCTTGAGGGGAAAGCGGTAACACTGGGAGATTAACTAACAGAACACAAAGCAGTTTCTCAGAAAGTTTCCTCTCGTTTTTTATCTTAGGATATTTCCTTTTTCACCTTAGCCATCTCTGGGCTTCCAATTATCACTTTGCGAATTCCACAAGAACAATCTTAGCAGAAGCTGTCTTCAGGGGAAAGCTCTAATTCTATGAGATGAATTAACAGAACACACAGCAGTTTCTCAGAAAGCTTCTTTTCAGTTTCTAACTGAAGATATTTCCTTTTTCACCGTAGCCCTCCATGGGCTTCCAAATATCACTTTGCAAATACCACAACAGCAGCCTTAGCGAAAGGCTTCTTGAGGGTAAAGCTGTAACTCTGTGAGTTGAATTAACAGAACTCAAAGCAGTTTCTCAGAAAGCTTCTTTCCAGTTTTTAACGGAAGATATTTCCTTTTACACCATAGCCCTCTATGGGTTTCCAAATATCACTTTGCAAATTTCACAAGAACAGTCTTAGTGAACGGCTTCTTGAGGAGAAAGCTGAAACTCTGTGAGATGAACTAACAGAACACAAAGCAGTTTCTCAAAGAGCTTCTTTTCGGTTTTTAGCGGAAGACATTTACTTTTTCACCATAGCCCTCTATGTGCTTCCAAATATCACTTTTCAAATTCCACAAGAGCAGTCTTAACGAAGGGCTTCTGGAGGGGAAAGTTGTAACTCTGTGAGATAAATTAACAGAACAGAAAGCAGTTTCTCAGAAAGCTTCTTTCCAGTTTTTAACTGAAGATATTTCCTTTTTCACCATAGCCCTCTAGGGGTTCCAAATATCACTTTGCAAATTCCACAAGGATAGTCTTAAGGAAAAGATTCTGGAGGGGAAAGCTATAACTCTGTGAGATGAATTGACAGAACACAAAACAGTTTCACAGAAACCTTCTTTCCAGTTTTTAACTGAAGAAATTTCCTTTTTCACCATAGCGCTCTATGGGCTTCCAAATAAGACTTTGCAAATCGCACAAGAACAGTCTTAGCGAAAGGCTTGTTGAGGGGGAAAGCTGTTAATCTGTGAGATGAATTAACAGAACACAAGGCAGTTTCTCCGAAAGCTTCCTTTAAGTTTTTATCTTAGGCAATTTCCTTTTTCACCACAGCCCTCTATGGGCTTCCCAACGTCACTTTTCAAATTACACAAGAACAGTCTTAGCGAAAGGCTTCTTGAGGGGAAAGCTGTAACCCTGTGAGTTGAATTAACAGAACACAAAGCAGTTTCTCCGAAGGCTTCTATTCAGTTTTTACCTTAGAATATTTCCTTTTTCACCATAGCCCTGTAAGGGCTTCCAAATATAACTTTGCAAATTCCACATGAAAAGTCTTAGTGAAAAGCTTCTTGAGGGGAAGCTGTAACTCTCTGAGATGAATTAATAGAACACAAAGCAGTTTCTCAGAAAGCTTCTTTCCACTTTTTAACGGAAGATATTTCCTTTTTCACCATAGCCCTCTATGGGCTTCCAAATATGACTTTGAATATCTCACAAAAACATTCTTAGCGAAGGCTTCTTGTGGGGAAAGCTGTAACTCGGTCAGATGTATAATTAACAGAACACACGGCAGTTTCTCAGAAAGCTTCTTTTCAGTTTTTAACTGAAGATATTTCCTTTTTCATCATACCCCTCTATGAGCTTCCAAATATCACTTTGCAAATTCCACAGTAACAGTCTTAGCGAAAGGCTTCTGGAAGGGAAAGCTGTAACTGTGTGAGATGAATTAACAGAACACAAAGCAGTTTCTGTGAAAGCTTCTTTTCAGTTTTTATCTTAGGCTATTTCCTTTTTCACCATAGCCCTGAATGGGCTTCGAAATATCACTTTGCAAATTCCAAAACAACAGTCTTAGCGAAAGCTTTCTGGAGGGGAAAGCTGTAACTCTCTGAGATGAATTAACAGAACACAAAACAGTTTCTCAGAAAGATTCTTTCCAGTTTTTAACGGAAGATATTTCTTTTTTCACCATAGCCCTCTATGGGCTTCCAAATATCACTTTGGAAATGCCACAAGAACAGTCTTAGCAAAAGACTTCTTGAGGCGAAAGCTGTAACTCTTTGAGATAAATTAGCAGAACACAAATCAGTTTCTCAGAAAACTTCTTTCAAGTTTTTAACTGAAGATATTTCCTTTTTCACCATAGCCCTCAATGGGTTTCCAAATATCACTTTGCACATCCCACAAGAACAGTCTTAGCGAAAGTCTTCTTAAGGGGAATGCTCTAGCTCTTTGAGATGATTCAACAGGACACAAAGCAGTTTTTCAGAAAGCTTCTTTTCAGTTTCTATCTTAGGCTATTTCCTTTTTCACCATAGCCCTCTATGGTCTTCCAAATATCACCTTGCAAATTCCACAAGAACAGTCTTAGCGAAAAACTTCTGGAGGGGAAAGCTCTAATTCGGTGAGATGTATTAACAGAAAACACGCCAGTTTCTCATAAAGCTTCTTTCCCCTTTTTAACGGGAGATATTTCCTTTTTCACCATAGCCCTCTATGGGTTACCAAATATGAATTTGCAAATTGCACAAGAAGAGTCTTAGTGAATGGCTTCTTGAGGGGAAAGCTCAAACTCTGTGAGATGAACTAACAGAACACAAAGCAGTTTCTCAGAAAGCTTCTTTTCTGTTTTTAACGGAAGATTTCGAAATTTTGCTTTGCAAATTCCACAAGAACAGTCTTAGCCAAAGACTTCTGGAGGGGAAAGCTGTAACTCATGAGATGAAATAACAGAACACAAAGCAGTTTCTCAGAAAGCTTCTTTCCAGTTTTTAAGGGAAGATATTTCCTTTTTCATCATAGCCATCTATGGGCTTCCAAATATCACTTTGCAAATTCCACAAGAACAGTCTTAGTGAACGGCTTCTTGAGGGGAAAGCTGTAAATCGGTGAGATGAATAAACAGAACACAAAGGAGTTACTCATAAAGCTTCTTTCCAGTTTTTAACTAAAGATATTTCCTTTTTCACCATAGCCCTCTATGGGCTTCCAAAATCACTTTGCAAATTCCACAAAGCAGTCTTAGCGAAAGGCTTCTGGAGAGCAAAGCTGTAATTCTGTGAGATAAATTAACAGAACACAAAGCAGTTTCTCAGAAATCTTCTTTCCAGTTTTCATCTTAGGATATTTCCTTTTTCACCCATAGCCCTCCATGGGCTTCCAAATATCACTATGCAAATCCCACAGGAACTGTCTTAGCGAAAGGCTTCTTGTGGAGTGGCTTCTTGAGGGGAAAGCGGTAACACTGGGAGATTAACTAACAGAACACAAAGCAGTTTCTCAGAAAGTTTCCTCTCGTTTTTTATCTTAGGATATTTCCTTTTTCACCTTAGCCATCTCTGGGCTTCCAATTATCACTTTGCGAATTCCACAAGAACAATCTTAGCAGAAGCTGTCTTCAGGGGAAAGCTCTAATTCTATGAGATGAATTAACAGAACACACAGCAGTTTCTCAGAAAGCTTCTTTTCAGTTTCTAACTGAAGATATTTCCTTTTTCACCGTAGCCCTCCATGGGCTTCCAAATATCACTTTGCAAATACCACAACAGCAGCCTTAGCGAAAGGCTTCTTGAGGGTAAAGCTGTAACTCTGTGAGTTGAATTAACAGAACTCAAAGCAGTTTCTCAGAAAGCTTCTTTCCAGTTTTTAACGGAAGATATTTCCTTTTACACCATAGCCCTCTATGGGTTTCCAAATATCACTTTGCAAATTTCACAAGAACAGTCTTAGTGAACGGCTTCTTGAGGAGAAAGCTGAAACTCTGTGAGATGAACTAACAGAACACAAAGCAGTTTCTCAAAGAGCTTCTTTTCGGTTTTTAGCGGAAGACATTTACTTTTTCACCATAGCCCTCTATGTGCTTCCAAATATCACTTTTCAAATTCCACAAGAGCAGTCTTAACGAAGGGCTTCTGGAGGGGAAAGTTGTAACTCTGTGAGATAAATTAACAGAACAGAAAGCAGTTTCTCAGAAAGCTTCTTTCCAGTTTTTAACTGAAGATATTTCCTTTTTCACCATAGCCCTCTAGGGGTTCCAAATATCACTTTGCAAATTCCACAAGGATAGTCTTAAGGAAAAGATTCTGGAGGGGAAAGCTATAACTCTGTGAGATGAATTGACAGAACACAAAACAGTTTCACAGAAACCTTCTTTCCAGTTTTTAACTGAAGAAATTTCCTTTTTCACCATAGCGCTCTATGGGCTTCCAAATAAGACTTTGCAAATCGCACAAGAACAGTCTTAGCGAAAGGCTTGTTGAGGGGGAAAGCTGTTAATCTGTGAGATGAATTAACAGAACACAAGGCAGTTTCTCCGAAAGCTTCCTTTAAGTTTTTATCTTAGGCAATTTCCTTTTTCACCACAGCCCTCTATGGGCTTCCCAACGTCACTTTTCAAATTACACAAGAACAGTCTTAGCGAAAGGCTTCTTGAGGGGAAAGCTGTAACCCTGTGAGTTGAATTAACAGAACACAAAGCAGTTTCTCCGAAGGCTTCTATTCAGTTTTTACCTTAGAATATTTCCTTTTTCACCATAGCCCTGTAAGGGCTTCCAAATATAACTTTGCAAATTCCACATGAAAAGTCTTAGTGAAAAGCTTCTTGAGGGGAAGCTGTAACTCTCTGAGATGAATTAATAGAACACAAAGCAGTTTCTCAGAAAGCTTCTTTCCACTTTTTAACGGAAGATATTTCCTTTTTCACCATAGCCCTCTATGGGCTTCCAAATATGACTTTGAATATCTCACAAAAACATTCTTAGCGAAGGCTTCTTGTGGGGAAAGCTGTAACTCGGTCAGATGTATAATTAACAGAACACACGGCAGTTTCTCAGAAAGCTTCTTTTCAGTTTTTAACTGAAGATATTTCCTTTTTCATCATACCCCTCTATGAGCTTCCAAATATCACTTTGCAAATTCCACAGTAACAGTCTTAGCGAAAGGCTTCTGGAAGGGAAAGCTGTAACTGTGTGAGATGAATTAACAGAACACAAAGCAGTTTCTGTGAAAGCTTCTTTTCAGTTTTTATCTTAGGCTATTTCCTTTTTCACCATAGCCCTGAATGGGCTTCGAAATATCACTTTGCAAATTCCAAAACAACAGTCTTAGCGAAAGCTTTCTGGAGGGGAAAGCTGTAACTCTCTGAGATGAATTAACAGAACACAAAACAGTTTCTCAGAAAGATTCTTTCCAGTTTTTAACGGAAGATATTTCTTTTTTCACCATAGCCCTCTATGGGCTTCCAAATATCACTTTGGAAATGCCACAAGAACAGTCTTAGCAAAAGACTTCTTGAGGCGAAAGCTGTAACTCTTTGAGATAAATTAGCAGAACACAAATCAGTTTCTCAGAAAACTTCTTTCAAGTTTTTAACTGAAGATATTTCCTTTTTCACCATAGCCCTCAATGGGTTTCCAAATATCACTTTGCACATCCCACAAGAACAGTCTTAGCGAAAGTCTTCTTAAGGGGAATGCTCTAGCTCTTTGAGATGATTCAACAGGACACAAAGCAGTTTTTCAGAAAGCTTCTTTTCAGTTTCTATCTTAGGCTATTTCCTTTTTCACCATAGCCCTCTATGGTCTTCCAAATATCACCTTGCAAATTCCACAAGAACAGTCTTAGCGAAAAACTTCTGGAGGGGAAAGCTCTAATTCGGTGAGATGTATTAACAGAAAACACGCCAGTTTCTCATAAAGCTTCTTTCCCCTTTTTAACGGGAGATATTTCCTTTTTCACCATAGCCCTCTATGGGTTACCAAATATGAATTTGCAAATTGCACAAGAAGAGTCTTAGTGAATGGCTTCTTGAGGGGAAAGCTCAAACTCTGTGAGATGAACTAACAGAACACAAAGCAGTTTCTCAGAAAGCTTCTTTTCTGTTTTTAACGGAAGATTTCGAAATTTTGCTTTGCAAATTCCACAAGAACAGTCTTAGCCAAAGACTTCTGGAGGGGAAAGCTGTAACTCATGAGATGAAATAACAGAACACAAAGCAGTTTCTCAGAAAGCTTCTTTCCAGTTTTTAAGGGAAGATATTTCCTTTTTCATCATAGCCATCTATGGGCTTCCAAATATCACTTTGCAAATTCCACAAGAACAGTCTTAGTGAACGGCTTCTTGAGGGGAAAGCTGTAAATCGGTGAGATGAATAAACAGAACACAAAGGAGTTACTCATAAAGCTTCTTTCCAGTTTTTAACTAAAGATATTTCCTTTTTCACCATAGCCCTCTATGGGCTTCCAAAATCACTTTGCAAATTCCACAAAGCAGTCTTAGCGAAAGGCTTCTGGAGAGCAAAGCTGTAATTCTGTGAGATAAATTAACAGAACACAAAGCAGTTTCTCAGAAATCTTCTTTCCAGTTTTCATCTTAGGATATTTCCTTTTTCACCCATAGCCCTCTATGGGCTTCCAAATATCACTATGCAAATCCCACAGGAACTGTCTTAGCGAAAGGCTTCTTGTGGAGTGGCTTCTTGAGGGGAAAGCGGTAACACTGGGAGATTAACTAACAGAACACAAAGCAGTTTCTCAGAAAGTTTCCTCTCGTTTTTTATCTTAGGATATTTCCTTTTTCACCTTAGCCATCTCTGGGCTTCCAATTATCACTTTGCGAATTCCACAAGAACAATCTTAGCAGAAGCTGTCTTCAGGGGAAAGCTCTAATTCTATGAGATGAATTAACAGAACACACAGCAGTTTCTCAGAAAGCTTCTTTTCAGTTTCTAACTGAAGATATTTCCTTTTTCACCGTAGCCCTCCATGGGCTTCCAAATATCACTTTGCAAATACCACAACAGCAGCCTTAGCGAAAGGCTTCTTGAGGGTAAAGCTGTAACTCTGTGAGTTGAATTAACAGAACTCAAAGCAGTTTCTCAGAAAGCTTCTTTCCAGTTTTTAACGGAAGATATTTCCTTTTACACCATAGCCCTCTATGGGTTTCCAAATATCACTTTGCAAATTTCACAAGAACAGTCTTAGTGAACGGCTTCTTGAGGAGAAAGCTGAAACTCTGTGAGATGAACTAACAGAACACAAAGCAGTTTCTCAAAGAGCTTCTTTTCGGTTTTTAGCGGAAGACATTTACTTTTTCACCATAGCCCTCTATGTGCTTCCAAATATCACTTTTCAAATTCCACAAGAGCAGTCTTAACGAAGGGCTTCTGGAGGGGAAAGTTGTAACTCTGTGAGATAAATTAACAGAACAGAAAGCAGTTTCTCAGAAAGCTTCTTTCCAGTTTTTAACTGAAGATATTTCCTTTTTCACCATAGCCCTCTAGGGGTTCCAAATATCACTTTGCAAATTCCACAAGGATAGTCTTAAGGAAAAGATTCTGGAGGGGAAAGCTATAACTCTGTGAGATGAATTGACAGAACACAAAACAGTTTCACAGAAACCTTCTTTCCAGTTTTTAACTGAAGAAATTTCCTTTTTCACCATAGCGCTCTATGGGCTTCCAAATAAGACTTTGCAAATCGCACAAGAACAGTCTTAGCGAAAGGCTTGTTGAGGGGGAAAGCTGTTAATCTGTGAGATGAATTAACAGAACACAAGGCAGTTTCTCCGAAAGCTTCCTTTAAGTTTCTATCTTAGGCAATTTCCTTTTTCACCACAGCCCTCTATGGGCTTCCCAACGTCACTTTTCAAATTACACAAGAACAGTCTTAGCGAAAGGCTTCTTGAGGGGAAAGCTGTAACCCTGTGAGTTGAATTAACAGAACACAAAGCAGTTTCTCCGAAGGCTTCTATTCAGTTTTTACCTTAGAATATTTCCTTTTTCACCATAGCCCTGTAAGGGCTTCCAAATATAACTTTGCAAATTCCACATGAAAAGTCTTAGTGAAAAGCTTCTTGAGGGGAAGCTGTAACTCTCTGAGATGAATTAATAGAACACAAAGCAGTTTCTCAGAAAGCTTCTTTCCACTTTTTAACGGAAGATATTTCCTTTTTCACCATAGCCCTCTATGGGCTTCCAAATATGACTTTGAATATCTCACAAAAACATTCTTAGCGAAGGCTTCTTGTGGGGAAAGCTGTAACTCGGTCAGATGTATAATTAACAGAACACACGGCAGTTTCTCAGAAAGCTTCTTTTCAGTTTTTAACTGAAGATATTTCCTTTTTCATCATACCCCTCTATGAGCTTCCAAATATCACTTTGCAAATTCCACAGTAACAGTCTTAGCGAAAGGCTTCTGGAAGGGAAAGCTGTAACTGTGTGAGATGAATTAACAGAACACAAAGCAGTTTCTGTGAAAGCTTCTTTTCAGTTTTTATCTTAGGCTATTTCCTTTTTCACCATAGCCCTGAATGGGCTTCGAAATATCACTTTGCAAATTCCAAAACAACAGTCTTAGCGAAAGCTTTCTGGAGGGGAAAGCTGTAACTCTCTGAGATGAATTAACAGAACACAAAACAGTTTCTCAGAAAGATTCTTTCCAGTTTTTAACGGAAGATATTTCTTTTTTCACCATAGCCCTCTATGGGCTTCCAAATATCACTTTGGAAATGCCACAAGAACAGTCTTAGCAAAAGACTTCTTGAGGCGAAAGCTGTAACTCTTTGAGATAAATTAGCAGAACACAAATCAGTTTCTCAGAAAACTTCTTTCAAGTTTTTAACTGAAGATATTTCCTTTTTCACCATAGCCCTCAATGGGTTTCCAAATATCACTTTGCACATCCCACAAGAACAGTCTTAGCGAAAGTCTTCTTAAGGGGAATGCTCTAGCTCTTTGAGATGATTCAACAGGACACAAAGCAGTTTTTCAGAAAGCTTCTTTTCAGTTTCTATCTTAGGCTATTTCCTTTTTCACCATAGCCCTCTATGGTCTTCCAAATATCACCTTGCAAATTCCACAAGAACAGTCTTAGCGAAAAACTTCTGGAGGGGAAAGCTCTAATTCGGTGAGATGTATTAACAGAAAACACGCCAGTTTCTCATAAAGCTTCTTTCCCCTTTTTAACGGGAGATATTTCCTTTTTCACCATAGCCCTCTATGGGTTACCAAATATGAATTTGCAAATTGCACAAGAAGAGTCTTAGTGAATGGCTTCTTGAGGGGAAAGCTCAAACTCTGTGAGATGAACTAACAGAACACAAAGCAGTTTCTCAGAAAGCTTCTTTTCTGTTTTTAACGGAAGATTTCGAAATTTTGCTTTGCAAATTCCACAAGAACAGTCTTAGCCAAAGACTTCTGGAGGGGAAAGCTGTAACTCATGAGATGAAATAACAGAACACAAAGCAGTTTCTCAGAAAGCTTCTTTCCAGTTTTTAAGGGAAGATATTTCCTTTTTCATCATAGCCATCTATGGGCTTCCAAATATCACTTTGCAAATTCCACAAGAACAGTCTTAGTGAACGGCTTCTTGAGGGGAAAGCTGTAAATCGGTGAGATGAATAAACAGAACACAAAGGAGTTACTCATAAAGCTTCTTTCCAGTTTTTAACTAAAGATATTTCCTTTTTCACCATAGCCCTCTATGGGCTTCCAAAATCACTTTGCAAATTCCACAAAGCAGTCTTAGCGAAAGGCTTCTGGAGAGCAAAGCTGTAATTCTGTGAGATAAATTAACAGAACACAAAGCAGTTTCTCAGAAATCTTCTTTCCAGTTTTCATCTTAGGATATTTCCTTTTTCACCCATAGCCCTCTATGGGCTTCCAAATATCACTATGCAAATCCCACAGGAACTGTCTTAGCGAAAGGCTTCTTGTGGAGTGGCTTCTTGAGGGGAAAGCGGTAACACTGGGAGATTAACTAACAGAACACAAAGCAGTTTCTCAGAAAGTTTCCTCTCGTTTTTTATCTTAGGATATTTCCTTTTTCACCTTAGCCATCTCTGGGCTTCCAATTATCACTTTGCGAATTCCACAAGAACAATCTTAGCAGAAGCTGTCTTCAGGGGAAAGCTCTAATTCTATGAGATGAATTAACAGAACACACAGCAGTTTCTCAGAAAGCTTCTTTTCAGTTTCTAACTGAAGATATTTCCTTTTTCACCGTAGCCCTCCATGGGCTTCCAAATATCACTTTGCAAATACCACAACAGCAGCCTTAGCGAAAGGCTTCTTGAGGGTAAAGCTGTAACTCTGTGAGTTGAATTAACAGAACTCAAAGCAGTTTCTCAGAAAGCTTCTTTCCAGTTTTTAACGGAAGATATTTCCTTTTACACCATAGCCCTCTATGGGTTTCCAAATATCACTTTGCAAATTTCACAAGAACAGTCTTAGTGAACGGCTTCTTGAGGAGAAAGCTGAAACTCTGTGAGATGAACTAACAGAACACAAAGCAGTTTCTCAAAGAGCTTCTTTTCGGTTTTTAGCGGAAGACATTTACTTTTTCACCATAGCCCTCTATGTGCTTCCAAATATCACTTTTCAAATTCCACAAGAGCAGTCTTAACGAAGGGCTTCTGGAGGGGAAAGTTGTAACTCTGTGAGATAAATTAACAGAACAGAAAGCAGTTTCTCAGAAAGCTTCTTTCCAGTTTTTAAGTGAAGACATTTCCTTTTTCACCATAGCCCTCTAGGGGTTCCAAATATCACTTTGCAAATTCCACAAGGATAGTCTTAAGGAAAAGATTCTGGAGGGGAAAGCTATAACTCTGTGAGATGAATTGACAGAACACAAAACAGTTTCACAGAAACCTTCTTTCCAGTTTTTAACTGAAGAAATTTCCTTTTTCACCATAGCGCTCTATGGGCTTCCAAATAAGACTTTGCAAATCGCACAAGAACAGTCTTAGCGAAAGGCTTGTTGAGGGGGAAAGCTGTTAATCTGTGAGATGAATTAACAGAACACAAGGCAGTTTCTCCGAAAGCTTCCTTTAAGTTTCTATCTTAGGCAATTTCCTTTTTCACCACAGCCCTCTATGGGCTTCCCAACGTCACTTTTCAAATTACACAAGAACAGTCTTAGCGAAAGGCTTCTTGAGGGGAAAGCTGTAACCCTGTGAGTTGAATTAACAGAACACAAAGCAGTTTCTCCGAAGGCTTCTATTCAGTTTTTACCTTAGAATATTTCCTTTTTCACCATAGCCCTGTAAGGGCTTCCAAATATAACTTTGCAAATTCCACATGAAAAGTCTTAGTGAAAAGCTTCTTGAGGGGAAGCTGTAACTCTCTGAGATGAATTAATAGAACACAAAGCAGTTTCTCAGAAAGCTTCTTTCCACTTTTTAACGGAAGATATTTCCTTTTTCACCATAGCCCTCTATGGGCTTCCAAATATGACTTTGAATATCTCACAAAAACATTCTTAGCGAAGGCTTCTTGTGGGGAAAGCTGTAACTCGGTCAGATATATAATTAACAGAACACACGGCAGTTTCTCAGAAAGCTTCTTTTCAGTTTTTAACTGAAGATATTTCCTTTTTCATCATACCCCCCTATGAGCTTCCAAATATCACTTTGCAAATTCCACAGTAACAGTCTTAGCGAAAGGCTTCTGGAAGGGAAAGCTGTAACTGTGTGAGATGAATTAACAGAACACAAAGCAGTTTCTGTGAAAGCTTCTTTTCAGTTTTTATCTTAGGCTATTTCCTTTTTCACCATAGCCCTGAATGGGCTTCGAAATATCACTTTGCAAATTCCAAAACAACAGTCTTAGCGAAAGCTTTCTGGAGGGGAAAGCTGTAACTCTCTGAGATGAATTAACAGAACACAAAACAGTTTCTCAGAAAGATTCTTTCCAGTTTTTAACGGAAGATATTTCTTTTTTCACCATAGCCCTCTATGGGCTTCCAAATATCACTTTGGAAATGCCACAAGAACAGTCTTAGCAAAAGACTTCTTGAGGCGAAAGCTGTAACTCTTTGAGATAAATTAGCAGAACACAAATCATTTTCTCAGAAAACTTCTTTCAAGTTTTTAACTGAAGATATTTCCTTTTTCACCATAGCCCTCAATGGGTTTCCAAATATCACTTTGCACATCCCACAAGAACAGTCTTAGCGAAAGTCTTCTTAAGGGGAATGCTCTAGCTCTTTGAGATGATTCAACAGGACACAAAGCAGTTTTTCAGAAAGCTTCTTTTCAGTTTCTAACTTAGGCTATTTCCTTTTTCACCATAGCCCTCTATGGTCTTCCAAATATCACCTTGCAAATTCCACAAGAACAGTCTTAGCGAAAAACTTCTGGAGGGGAAAGCTCTAATTCGGTGAGATGTATTAACAGAAAACACGCCAGTTTCTCATAAAGCTTCTTTCCCCTTTTTAACGGGAGATATTTCCTTTTTCACCATAGCCCTCTATGGGTTACCAAATATGAATTTGCAAATTGCACAAGAAGAGTCTTAGTGAATGGCTTCTTGAGGGGAAAGCTCAAACTCTGTGAGATGAACTAACAGAACACAAAGCAGTTTCTCAGAAAGCTTCTTTTCTGTTTTTAACGGAAGATTTCGAAATTTTGCTTTGCAAATTCCACAAGAACAGTCTTAGCCAAAGACTTCTGGAGGGGAAAGCTGTAACTCATGAGATGAAATAACAGAACACAAAGCAGTTTCTCAGAAAGCTTCTTTCCAGTTTTTAAGGGAAGATATTTCCTTTTTCGTCATAGCCATCTATGGGCTTCCAAATATCACTTTGCAAATTCCACAAGAACAGTCTTAGTGAACGGCTTCTTGAGGGGAAAGCTGTAAATCGGTGAGATGAATAAACAGAACACAAAGGAGTTACTCATAAAGCTTCTTTCCAGTTTTTAACTAAAGATATTTCCTTTTTCACCATAGCCCTCTATGGGCTTCCAAAATCACTTTGCAAATTCCACAAAGCAGTCTTAGCGAAAGGCTTCTGGAGAGCAAAGCTGTAATTCTGTGAGATAAATTAACAGAACACAAAGCAGTTTCTCAGAAATCTTCTTTCCAGTTTTCATCTTAGGATATTTCCTTTTTCACCCATAGCCCTCTATGGGCTTCCAAATATCACTATGCAAATCCCACAGGAACTGTCTTAGCGAAAGGCTTCTTGTGGAGTGGCTTCTTGAGGGGAAAGCGGTAACACTGGGAGATTAACTAACAGAACACAAAGCAGTTTCTCAGAAAGTTTCCTCTCGTTTTTTATCTTAGGATATTTCCTTTTTCACCTTAGCCATCTCTGGGCTTCCAATTATCACTTTGCGAATTCCACAAGAACAATCTTAGCAGAAGCTGTCTTCAGGGGAAAGCTCTAATTCTATGAGATGAATTAACAGAACACACAGCAGTTTCTCAGAAAGCTTCTTTTCAGTTTCTAACTGAAGATATTTCCTTTTTCACCGTAGCCCTCCATGGGCTTCCAAAATCACTTTGCAAATACCACAACAGCAGCCTTAGCGAAAGGCTTCTTGAGGGTAAAGCTGTAACTCTGTGAGTTGAATTAACAGAACTCAAAGCAGTTTCTCAGAAAGCTTCTTTCCAGTTTTTAACGGAAGATATTTCCTTTTACACCATAGCCCTCTATGGGTTTCCAAATATCACTTTGCAAATTTCACAAGAACAGTCTTAGTGAACGGCTTCTTGAGGAGAAAGCTGAAACTCTGTGAGATGAACTAACAGAACACAAAGCAGTTTCTCAAAGAGCTTCTTTTCGGTTTTTAGCGGAAGACATTTACTTTTTCACCATAGCCCTCTATGTGCTTCCAAATATCACTTTTCAAATTCCACAAGAGCAGTCTTAACGAAGGGCTTCTGGAGGGGAAAGTTGTAACTCTGTGAGATAAATTAACAGAACAGAAAGCAGTTTCTCAGAAAGCTTCTTTCCAGTTTTTAACTGAAGATATTTCCTTTTTCACCATAGCCCTCTAGGGGTTCCAAATATCACTTTGCAAATTCCACAAGGATAGTCTTAAGGAAAAGATTCTGGAGGGGAAAGCTATAACTCTGTGAGATGAATTGACAGAACACAAAACAGTTTCACAGAAACCTTCTTTCCAGTTTTTAACTGAAGAAATTTCCTTTTTCACCATAGCGCTCTATGGGCTTCCAAATAAGACTTTGCAAATCGCACAAGAACAGTCTTAGCGAAAGGCTTGTTGAGGGGGAAAGCTGTTAATCTGTGAGATGAATTAACAGAACACAAGGCAGTTTCTCCGAAAGCTTCCTTTAAGTTTTTATCTTAGGCAATTTCCTTTTTCACCACAGCCCTCTATGGGCTTCCCAACGTCACTTTTCAAATTACACAAGAACAGTCTTAGCGAAAGGCTTCTTGAGGGGAAAGCTGTAACCCTGTGAGTTGAATTAACAGAACACAAAGCAGTTTCTCCGAAGGCTTCTATTCAGTTTTTACCTTAGAATATTTCCTTTTTCACCATAGCCCTGTAAGGGCTTCCAAATATAACTTTGCAAATTCCACATGAAAAGTCTTAGTGAAAAGCTTCTTGAGGGGAAGCTGTAACTCTCTGAGATGAATTAATAGAACACAAAGCAGTTTCTCAGAAAGCTTCTTTCCACTTTTTAACGGAAGATATTTCCTTTTTCACCATAGCCCTCTATGGGCTTCCAAATATGACTTTGAATATCTCACAAAAACATTCTTAGCGAAGGCTTCTTGTGGGGAAAGCTGTAACTCGGTCAGATGTATAATTAACAGAACACACGGCAGTTTCTCAGAAAGCTTCTTTTCAGTTTTTAACTGAAGATATTTCCTTTTTCATCATACCCCTCTATGAGCTTCCAAATATCACTTTGCAAATTCCACAGTAACAGTCTTAGCGAAAGGCTTCTGGAAGGGAAAGCTGTAACTGTGTGAGATGAATTAACAGAACACAAAGCAGTTTCTGTGAAAGCTTCTTTTCAGTTTTTATCTTAGGCTATTTCCTTTTTCACCATAGCCCTGAATGGGCTTCGAAATATCACTTTGCAAATTCCAAAACAACAGTCTTAGCGAAAGCTTTCTGGAGGGGAAAGCTGTAACTCTCTGAGATGAATTAACAGAACACAAAACAGTTTCTCAGAAAGATTCTTTCCAGTTTTTAACGGAAGATATTTCTTTTTTCACCATAGCCCTCTATGGGCTTCCAAATATCACTTTGGAAATGCCACAAGAACAGTCTTAGCAAAAGACTTCTTGAGGCGAAAGCTGTAACTCTTTGAGATAAATTAGCAGAACACAAATCAGTTTCTCAGAAAACTTCTTTCAAGTTTTTAACTGAAGATATTTCCTTTTTCACCATAGCCCTCAATGGGTTTCCAAATATCACTTTGCACATCCCACAAGAACAGTCTTAGCGAAAGTCTTCTTAAGGGGAATGCTCTAGCTCTTTGAGATGATTCAACAGGACACAAAGCAGTTTTTCAGAAAGCTTCTTTTCAGTTTCTATCTTAGGCTATTTCCTTTTTCACCATAGCCCTCTATGGTCTTCCAAATATCACCTTGCAAATTCCACAAGAACAGTCTTAGCGAAAAACTTCTGGAGGGGAAAGCTCTAATTCGGTGAGATGTATTAACAGAAAACACGCCAGTTTCTCATAAAGCTTCTTTCCCCTTTTTAACGGGAGATATTTCCTTTTTCACCATAGCCCTCTATGGGTTACCAAATATGAATTTGCAAATTGCACAAGAAGAGTCTTAGTGAATGGCTTCTTGAGGGGAAAGCTCAAACTCTGTGAGATGAACTAACAGAACACAAAGCAGTTTCTCAGAAAGCTTCTTTTCTGTTTTTAACGGAAGATTTCGAAATTTTGCTTTGCAAATTCCACAAGAACAGTCTTAGCCAAAGACTTCTGGAGGGGAAAGCTGTAACTCATGAGATGAAATAACAGAACACAAAGCAGTTTCTCAGAAAGCTTCTTTCCAGTTTTTAAGGGAAGATATTTCCTTTTTCATCATAGCCATCTATGGGCTTCCAAATATCACTTTGCAAATTCCACAAGAACAGTCTTAGTGAACGGCTTCTTGAGGGGAAAGCTGTAAATCGGTGAGATGAATAAACAGAACACAAAGGAGTTACTCATAAAGCTTCTTTCCAGTTTTTAACTAAAGATATTTCCTTTTTCACCATAGCCCTCTATGGGCTTCCAAAATCACTTTGCAAATTCCACAAAGCAGTCTTAGCGAAAGGCTTCTGGAGAGCAAAGCTGTAATTCTGTGAGATAAATTAACAGAACACAAAGCAGTTTCTCAGAAATCTTCTTTCCAGTTTTCATCTTAGGATATTTCCTTTTTCACCCATAGCCCTCTATGGGCTTCCAAATATCACTATGCAAATCCCACAGGAACTGTCTTAGCGAAAGGCTTCTTGTGGAGTGGCTTCTTGAGGGGAAAGCGGTAACACTGGGAGATTAACTAACAGAACACAAAGCAGTTTCTCAGAAAGTTTCCTCTCGTTTTTTATCTTAGGATATTTCCTTTTTCACCTTAGCCATCTCTGGGCTTCCAATTATCACTTTGCGAATTCCACAAGAACAATCTTAGCAGAAGCTGTCTTCAGGGGAAAGCTCTAATTCTATGAGATGAATTAACAGAACACACAGCAGTTTCTCAGAAAGCTTCTTTTCAGTTTCTAACTGAAGATATTTCCTTTTTCACCGTAGCCCTCCATGGGCTTCCAAATATCACTTTGCAAATACCACAACAGCAGCCTTAGCGAAAGGCTTCTTGAGGGTAAAGCTGTAACTCTGTGAGTTGAATTAACAGAACTCAAAGCAGTTTCTCAGAAAGCTTCTTTCCAGTTTTTAACGGAAGATATTTCCTTTTACACCATAGCCCTCTATGGGTTTCCAAATATCACTTTGCAAATTTCACAAGAACAGTCTTAGTGAACGGCTTCTTGAGGAGAAAGCTGAAACTCTGTGAGATGAACTAACAGAACACAAAGCAGTTTCTCAAAGAGCTTCTTTTCGGTTTTTAGCGGAAGACATTTACTTTTTCACCATAGCCCTCTATGTGCTTCCAAATATCACTTTTCAAATTCCACAAGAGCAGTCTTAACGAAGGGCTTCTGGAGGGGAAAGTTGTAACTCTGTGAGATAAATTAACAGAACAGAAAGCAGTTTCTCAGAAAGCTTCTTTCCAGTTTTTAAGTGAAGACATTTCCTTTTTCACCATAGCCCTCTAGGGGTTCCAAATATCACTTTGCAAATTCCACAAGGATAGTCTTAAGGAAAAGATTCTGGAGGGGAAAGCTATAACTCTGTGAGATGAATTGACAGAACACAAAACAGTTTCACAGAAACCTTCTTTCCAGTTTTTAACTGAAGAAATTTCCTTTTTCACCATAGCGCTCTATGGGCTTCCAAATAAGACTTTGCAAATCGCACAAGAACAGTCTTAGCGAAAGGCTTGTTGAGGGGGAAAGCTGTTAATCTGTGAGATGAATTAACAGAACACAAGGCAGTTTCTCCGAAAGCTTCCTTTAAGTTTCTATCTTAGGCAATTTCCTTTTTCACCACAGCCCTCTATGGGCTTCCCAACGTCACTTTTCAAATTACACAAGAACAGTCTTAGCGAAAGGCTTCTTGAGGGGAAAGCTGTAACCCTGTGAGTTGAATTAACAGAACACAAAGCAGTTTCTCCGAAGGCTTCTATTCAGTTTTTACCTTAGAATATTTCCTTTTTCACCATAGCCCTGTAAGGGCTTCCAAATATAACTTTGCAAATTCCACATGAAAAGTCTTAGTGAAAAGCTTCTTGAGGGGAAGCTGTAACTCTCTGAGATGAATTAATAGAACACAAAGCAGTTTCTCAGAAAGCTTCTTTCCACTTTTTAACGGAAGATATTTCCTTTTTCACCATAGCCCTCTATGGGCTTCCAAATATGACTTTGAATATCTCACAAAAACATTCTTAGCGAAGGCTTCTTGTGGGGAAAGCTGTAACTCGGTCAGATGTATAATTAACAGAACACACGGCAGTTTCTCAGAAAGCTTCTTTTCAGTTTTTAACTGAAGATATTTCCTTTTTCATCATACCCCTCTATGAGCTTCCAAATATCACTTTGCAAATTCCACAGTAACAGTCTTAGCGAAAGGCTTCTGGAAGGGAAAGCTGTAACTGTGTGAGATGAATTAACAGAACACAAAGCAGTTTCTGTGAAAGCTTCTTTTCAGTTTTTATCTTAGGCTATTTCCTTTTTCACCATAGCCCTGAATGGGCTTCGAAATATCACTTTGCAAATTCCAAAACAACAGTCTTAGCGAAAGCTTTCTGGAGGGGAAAGCTGTAACTCTCTGAGATGAATTAACAGAACACAAAACAGTTTCTCAGAAAGATTCTTTCCAGTTTTTAACGGAAGATATTTCTTTTTTCACCATAGCCCTCTATGGGCTTCCAAATATCACTTTGGAAATGCCACAAGAACAGTCTTAGCAAAAGACTTCTTGAGGCGAAAGCTGTAACTCTTTGAGATAAATTAGCAGAACACAAATCAGTTTCTCAGAAAACTTCTTTCAAGTTTTTAACTGAAGATATTTCCTTTTTCACCATAGCCCTCAATGGGTTTCCAAATATCACTTTGCACATCCCACAAGAACAGTCTTAGCGAAAGTCTTCTTAAGGGGAATGCTCTAGCTCTTTGAGATGATTCAACAGGACACAAAGCAGTTTTTCAGAAAGCTTCTTTTCAGTTTCTATCTTAGGCTATTTCCTTTTTCACCATAGCCCTCTATGGTCTTCCAAATATCACCTTGCAAATTCCACAAGAACAGTCTTAGCGAAAAACTTCTGGAGGGGAAAGCTCTAATTCGGTGAGATGTATTAACAGAAAACACGCCAGTTTCTCATAAAGCTTCTTTCCCCTTTTTAACGGGAGATATTTCCTTTTTCACCATAGCCCTCTATGGGTTACCAAATATGAATTTGCAAATTGCACAAGAAGAGTCTTAGTGAATGGCTTCTTGAGGGGAAAGCTCAAACTCTGTGAGATGAACTAACAGAACACAAAGCAGTTTCTCAGAAAGCTTCTTTTCTGTTTTTAACGGAAGATTTCGAAATTTTGCTTTGCAAATTCCACAAGAACAGTCTTAGCCAAAGACTTCTGGAGGGGAAAGCTGTAACTCATGAGATGAAATAACAGAACACAAAGCAGTTTCTCAGAAAGCTTCTTTCCAGTTTTTAAGGGAAGATATTTCCTTTTTCGTCATAGCCATCTATGGGCTTCCAAATATCACTTTGCAAATTCCACAAGAACAGTCTTAGTGAACGGCTTCTTGAGGGGAAAGCTGTAAATCGGTGAGATGAATAAACAGAACACAAAGGAGTTACTCATAAAGCTTCTTTCCAGTTTTTAACTAAAGATATTTCCTTTTTCACCATAGCCCTCTATGGGCTTCCAAAATCACTTTGCAAATTCCACAAAGCAGTCTTAGCGAAAGGCTTCTGGAGAGCAAAGCTGTAATTCTGTGAGATAAATTAACAGAACACAAAGCAGTTTCTCAGAAATCTTCTTTCCAGTTTTCATCTTAGGATATTTCCTTTTTCACCCATAGCCCTCTATGGGCTTCCAAATATCACTATGCAAATCCCACAGGAACTGTCTTAGCGAAAGGCTTCTTGTGGAGTGGCTTCTTGAGGGGAAAGCGGTAACACTGGGAGATTAACTAACAGAACACAAAGCAGTTTCTCAGAAAGTTTCCTCTCGTTTTTTATCTTAGGATATTTCCTTTTTCACCTTAGCCATCTCTGGGCTTCCAATTATCACTTTGCGAATTCCACAAGAACAATCTTAGCAGAAGCTGTCTTCAGGGGAAAGCTCTAATTCTATGAGATGAATTAACAGAACACACAGCAGTTTCTCAGAAAGCTTCTTTTCAGTTTCTAACTGAAGATATTTCCTTTTTCACCGTAGCCCTCCATGGGCTTCCAAATATCACTTTGCAAATACCACAACAGCAGCCTTAGCGAAAGGCTTCTTGAGGGTAAAGCTGTAACTCTGTGAGTTGAATTAACAGAACTCAAAGCAGTTTCTCAGAAAGCTTCTTTCCAGTTTTTAACGGAAGATATTTCCTTTTACACCATAGCCCTCTATGGGTTTCCAAATATCACTTTGCAAATTTCACAAGAACAGTCTTAGTGAACGGCTTCTTGAGGAGAAAGCTGAAACTCTGTGAGATGAACTAACAGAACACAAAGCAGTTTCTCAAAGAGCTTCTTTTCGGTTTTTAGCGGAAGACATTTACTTTTTCACCATAGCCCTCTATGTGCTTCCAAATATCACTTTTCAAATTCCACAAGAGCAGTCTTAACGAAGGGCTTCTGGAGGGGAAAGTTGTAACTCTGTGAGATAAATTAACAGAACAGAAAGCAGTTTCTCAGAAAGCTTCTTTCCAGTTTTTAACTGAAGATATTTCCTTTTTCACCATAGCCCTCTAGGGGTTCCAAATATCACTTTGCAAATTCCACAAGGATAGTCTTAAGGAAAAGATTCTGGAGGGGAAAGCTATAACTCTGTGAGATGAATTGACAGAACACAAAACAGTTTCACAGAAACCTTCTTTCCAGTTTTTAACTGAAGAAATTTCCTTTTTCACCATAGCGCTCTATGGGCTTCCAAATAAGACTTTGCAAATCGCACAAGAACAGTCTTAGCGAAAGGCTTGTTGAGGGGGAAAGCTGTTAATCTGTGAGATGAATTAACAGAACACAAGGCAGTTTCTCCGAAAGCTTCCTTTAAGTTTTTATCTTAGGCAATTTCCTTTTTCACCACAGCCCTCTATGGGCTTCCCAACGTCACTTTTCAAATTACACAAGAACAGTCTTAGCGAAAGGCTTCTTGAGGGGAAAGCTGTAACACTGTGAGTTGAATTAACAGAACACAAAGCAGTTTCTCCGAAGGCTTCTATTCAGTTTTTACCTTAGAATATTTCCTTTTTCACCATAGCCCTGTAAGGGCTTCCAAATATAACTTTGCAAATTCCACATGAAAAGTCTTAGTGAAAAGCTTCTTGAGGGGAAGCTGTAACTCTCTGAGATGAATTAATAGAACACAAAGCAGTTTCTCAGAAAGCTTCTTTCCACTTTTTAACGGAAGATATTTCCTTTTTCACCATAGCCCTCTATGGGCTTCCAAATATGACTTTGAATATCTCACAAAAACATTCTTAGCGAAGGCTTCTTGTGGGGAAAGCTGTAACTCGGTCAGATGTATAATTAACAGAACACACGGCAGTTTCTCAGAAAGCTTCTTTTCAGTTTTTAACTGAAGATATTTCCTTTTTCATCATACCCCTCTATGAGCTTCCAAATATCACTTTGCAAATTCCACAGTAACAGTCTTAGCGAAAGGCTTCTGGAAGGGAAAGCTGTAACTGTGTGAGATGAATTAACAGAACACAAAGCAGTTTCTGTGAAAGCTTCTTTTCAGTTTTTATCTTAGGCTATTTCCTTTTTCACCATAGCCCTGAATGGGCTTCGAAATATCACTTTGCAAATTCCAAAACAACAGTCTTAGCGAAAGCTTTCTGGAGGGGAAAGCTGTAACTCTCTGAGATGAATTAACAGAACACAAAACAGTTTCTCAGAAAGATTCTTTCCAGTTTTTAACGGAAGATATTTCTTTTTTCACCATAGCCCTCTATGGGCTTCCAAATATCACTTTGGAAATGCCACAAGAACAGTCTTAGCAAAAGACTTCTTGAGGCGAAAGCTGTAACTCTTTGAGATAAATTAGCAGAACACAAATCAGTTTCTCAGAAAACTTCTTTCAAGTTTTTAACTGAAGATATTTCCTTTTTCACCATAGCCCTCAATGGGTTTCCAAATATCACTTTGCACATCCCACAAGAACAGTCTTAGCGAAAGTCTTCTTAAGGGGAATGCTCTAGCTCTTTGAGATGATTCAACAGGACACAAAGCAGTTTTTCAGAAAGCTTCTTTTCAGTTTCTATCTTAGGCTATTTCCTTTTTCACCATAGCCCTCTATGGTCTTCCAAATATCACCTTGCAAATTCCACAAGAACAGTCTTAGCGAAAAACTTCTGGAGGGGAAAGCTCTAATTCGGTGAGATGTATTAACAGAAAACACGCCAGTTTCTCATAAAGCTTCTTTCCCCTTTTTAACGGGAGATATTTCCTTTTTCACCATAGCCCTCTATGGGTTACCAAATATGAATTTGCAAATTGCACAAGAAGAGTCTTAGTGAATGGCTTCTTGAGGGGAAAGCTCAAACTCTGTGAGATGAACTAACAGAACACAAAGCAGTTTCTCAGAAAGCTTCTTTTCTGTTTTTAACGGAAGATTTCGAAATTTTGCTTTGCAAATTCCACAAGAACAGTCTTAGCCAAAGACTTCTGGAGGGGAAAGCTGTAACTCATGAGATGAAATAACAGAACACAAAGCAGTTTCTCAGAAAGCTTCTTTCCAGTTTTTAAGGGAAGATATTTCCTTTTTCATCATAGCCATCTATGGGCTTCCAAATATCACTTTGCAAATTCCACAAGAACAGTCTTAGTGAACGGCTTCTTGAGGGGAAAGCTGTAAATCGGTGAGATGAATAAACAGAACACAAAGGAGTTACTCATAAAGCTTCTTTCCAGTTTTTAACTAAAGATATTTCCTTTTTCACCATAGCCCTCTATGGGCTTCCAAAATCACTTTGCAAATTCCACAAAGCAGTCTTAGCGAAAGGCTACTGGAGAGCAAAGCTGTAATTCTGTGAGATAAATTAACAGAACACAAAGCAGTTTCTCAGAAATCTTCTTTCCAGTTTTCATCTTAGGATATTTCCTTTTTCACCATAGCCCTCTATGGGCTTCCAAATATCACTATGCAAATCCCACAGGAACTGTCTTAGCGAAAGGCTTCTTGTGGAGTGGCTTCTTGAGGGGAAAGCGGTAACACTGGGAGATTAACTAACAGAACACAAAGCAGTTTCTCAGAAAGTTTCTTCTCGTTTTTTATCTTAGGATATTTCCTTTTTCACCTTAGCCATCTCTGGGCTTCCAATTATCACTTTGCGAATTCCACAAGAACAATCTTAGCAGAAGCTGTCTTCAGGGGAAAGCTCTAATTCTATGAGATGAATTAACAGAACACACAGCAGTTTCTCAGAAAGCTTCTTTTCAGTTTCTAACTGAAGATATTTCCTTTTTCACCGTAGCCCTCCATGGGCTTCCAAATATCACTTTGCAAATACCACAACAGCAGCCTTAGCGAAAGGCTTCTTGAGGGTAAAGCTGTAACTCTGTGAGTTGAATTAACAGAACACAAAGCAGTTTCTCAGAAAGCTTCTTTCCAGTTTTTAACGGAAGATATTTCCTTTTTCACCATAGCCCTCTATGGGTTTCCAAATATCACTTTGCAAATTTCACAAGAACAGTCTTAGTGAACGGCTTCTTGAGGAGAAAGCTGAAACTCTGTGAGATGAACTAACAGAACACAAAGCAGTTTCTCAAAGAGCTTCTTTTCGGTTTTTAGTGGAAGATATTTACTTTTTCACCATAGCCCTCTATGTGCTTCCAAATATCACTTTTCAAATTCCACAAGAGCAGTCTTAACGAAGGGCTTCTGGAGGGGAAAGTTGTAACTCTGTGAGATAAATTAACAGAACAGAAAGCAGTTTCTCAGAAAGCTTCTTTCCAGTTTTTAACTGAAGACATTTCCTTTTTCACCATAGCCCTCTAGGGGTTCCAAATATCACTTTGCAAATTCCACAAGGATAGTCTTAAGGAAAAGATTCTGGAGGGGA
The DNA here is from genome assembly GCF_047675955.1 of Chlorocebus sabaeus. NCBI lineage: Eukaryota > Metazoa > Chordata > Mammalia > Primates > Cercopithecidae > Chlorocebus > Chlorocebus sabaeus. The sequence continues at coordinate 2,264,162 of NW_027327470.1, read as the reverse complement.
AAGCTATAACTCTGTGAGATGAATTGACAGAACACAAAACAGTTTCACAGAAACCTTCTTTCCAGTTTTTAACTGAAGAAATTTCCTTTTTCACCATAGCACTCTAAGGGCTTCCAAATAAGACTTTGCAAATCGCACAAGAACAGTCTTAGCGAAAGGCTTGTTGAGGGGAAAGCTGTTAATCTGTGAGATGAATTAACAGAACACAAGGCAGTTTCTCCGAAAGCTTCCTTTAAGTTTTTATCTTAGGTAATTTCCTTTTTCACCACAGCCCTCTATGGGCTTCCCAACATCACTTTTCAAATTACACAAGAACAGTCTTAGCGAAAGGCTTCTTGAGGGGCAAGCTGTAACTCTGTGAGATGCTTTAACAGAACACACGGCAGTTTCTCAAAAAGCTTCTCTCAAGTTTTTAACGGAAGATAGTTCCTTTTTCACCATAGCCCTCTATGAGTTTTCTACTATCACTTTGCAAATTTCACAAGAATATTCTCAGATAACTGCTTCTTGAAGGGAAAGCTGTAACTCTGTGAGATGAACTAACAGAACACAAATCAGTTTATCCGAAAGCTCCTTTACAGTTTATAACGGAAAATATTTCCTATTTCACCATAGCCCTCTATGAGATTCTAAATATCACTTTCCAAATTGCAGAAGAACAGTCTTAGTGAAAGGCCTCAGGAGGGGAAATCTGTAACTCTTTGAGATGAATTAACAGAACACAAAGCAGTATCTCAGAAAGCTTCTTTTCGGATTTTATCTTACTATATTTCCTTTTTCATCATAGCCCTCTATGGTCTTCCAAATATCACGTTGCAAATTACAAAAGAACAGTCTTTGTTAAAGACTTCTTGAGGGGAAAGCTGAAACTCTCTGAGATGAATTAACAGAACACAAAGCAGTTTCTCAGAAAGCTTCTTTTCAGTTTTTATCTTAGGATATTTCCTTTTTCAGCAGAGCCCTCTATGGGCTTCCAAAAACATTTTGCAAATTCCACAAAAACAGTCTTAGCGAAAGGATTCTGGACGGTAAAGCTGTAACTCTGTGAGATGAACTAACAGAACACAAAGCGGTTTCTCAGAAACCTTCTTTTCGTTTTTTATCTTAGGATATTTCCTTTTTCACCATAGCCCTCTATGGGCTTCCAAATATCACTTTGCAAATTCCAGAAGAACAGACTTAGCGAAAGGCTTCTTGAGGGTAAAGCTGTAACTCTGTAAGATGAATTAACAGAACACAAAACATTTTCTCAGAAACCTACTTTTCAGTTTTTACCTTAGAATATTTCCTTTTTCACCATAGCCCTCTATGGGATTACAAATATCACTTTGCAAATTCCACATGAACAGTCTTAGCGAAAGGCTTCTTGAGGGGAAAGCTGTAACTCTGTGAGATGAATTAAGAGAACACAAAGCAGTTTTCTAGAAAGATTCTTTCCAGTATTTAACGCAACATATTTCCTTTTTCTCCATAGCCCTGTATGGGCTTCCCACTATCACCTTGCAAATTCCAGAGGAGCAGTCTTAGTGAACGGCTTCTTGAGGGGAAAGCTGTAAGTCTGTGAGATGAATTAAGAGAACACAATGCACTTTCTCAGAAAGCTTCTTATCGGTTTTTATCTTAGGATATACCCTTTTTCGCCATAACCCTGTATGGGCTTCCAATATCGCTTTGCAAATTCCACAAGAACAGTCTGAGTGAACGGCTGCTTGAGGGTAAACTGCACCTCTGTGAGATGAATTAACAGAACATAAGGCAGTTTCTCAGAAAGCTTCTTTGCAGTTTTTAACGGAGGATACTTCCTTTTTCTCCGTAGTCCTATATGGGCTTCCAAATATCACTTTGCAAGTTCTACAAGAACAATCTTAGTGAAAGGCTTCTGAGGGAAAAGCTGTACTTCTGTGACATGAATCAACAGAACACAAAGCAGTTTCTCCGCAATCTTCTTTCCAGTTTTTGACGGTGGATATTTCCTTTTTCACCATAGCCCTCTAAGGGCTTCCAAATATCACTTTGCAAATTCCACAAGAACAGTCTTAGTGAGAGGGTTCTTGAGGGGAAAGCTGTAACTCGGTGAGATGTATTAAGAGAACACACGGCAGTTTCTCAGAATGCCTCTTTCCAGTTTTTAACGGAAGATATTTTCATTTTTACCGTAGACTTCTATGAGCTTAAAAATATCACTTTGCAAATTTCACAAGAACAGTCTTAGTGAACGACTTCTTGAGGGGAAAGCTGTAACTGTGAGATAAACTAACACAACACAAAGCAGATTCTAAGACAGTTTCTTTTCGGTTTTTATCTTAGGATATTTCCATTTTCACAATAGCCCTCTATGGGCTTCCAAATATCATTTTGCAAATTTCACAAGAACAGACTTAGTGAACGCCTTCTTGAGGGGAAAGCTGTAACTTTGTGAGATGAATTAACAGAACACAAAGCAGTTTCACATAAAGCTTCATTTCAGTTTTTATCTTAGGATGTATTCTTTTTCACCATAGCCCTCAAAGGGCCTCCAAATATCACTTTGCAAATTCCACAAGAAAAGACTTAGTGAACGGCTTCTAGAGGGGAAAGTTGTAACTTTGTGAGATGAATTAAGAGAACACAAAGGAGTTTCTCAGAAAGCTTCTTTCCAGTTTTTAACAGAAGATATTTTCTTTTTCACCACAGCCCTCTATGGGCTTCTAAATATCACTTTACAAATTCCACAAGAACAGTCTTAGTGAAAGGTTTTTTGGGGAAAGCTGTAACTCTGTGAGATGAATTAACAGAACACAAAGCACTTTCTCATAACGCTTCTTTCAATTTTTTAACGGAAGATATTTCCTTTTTCACCATAGTCCTCTATGGGCTTCTAAATATCACTTTGCAAATTACACAAGAACAGTCTTAGCAAAAGGCTTCTTGAGGGGAAAGCTGTAACTCTGTGACATGAATTAACAGAGCACAAAGCAGTTTCTCAGAAAGCTTCTTTTCAGTTTTTAATTAAAGATATTTCCTTTTTCACCATAGCCCTCTATAGGCTTCCAAATATCACTTTGCATATTCCACAAGAACAGTCTTAGCGAAAGGCTCCTTGAGGGGAAAGCTGTAACTCTGTGAGATGAATTAAAAGAACACAAAGTAGTTTCTCAGAAAGTTTCTTTCAAGATTTTAACGGAAGACATTTACTTTTTCACCATAGTTCACTATGGGCTTCTAAATATCACTTTCTAAATTCCACAAGAACAGTCTTAGCAAAAGGCTTCTTGAGGGGAAAGCTGTAACTCTGTGAGATGAATTAACAGAATACAAATCAGTTTCTCAGAAAGCTTCTTTTTAGGTTTTATCTTATGATATTTCCTTTTTCACCATAGAACTCTATGAGCTTCCAAATATCATTTTGCAATTTCCACAAAATATTCTTAGAGAAAGGCATCTTGAGGGGAAAGCTGTAACTCTGTGAGATGAATTAACAGAATACAAAGTAGTTCCTCAGAAAGCCTCTTTCCAGTTTCTAACGAAGATATTTCCTTTTTCACCTTAGCCCTATATGGGCTTCCAAATATCACTTTCCAAATGACACAAGAACAGTCTTAGCGAAAGGCTTCTTGAGGGGAAAGCTGTAACTCTGTGAGATGAATTAGAAAAACACAAAGTAGTTTCTCAGAAAGTTTCTTTCCAGTTTTTAACGGAAGATATTTCCTTTTTCAACAAAGCCCTCTATGGGCTTCTAAATATCACTCTTAAAATTCCAGAAGAACAGTCTTAGCAAAATCCTTCTTGAGGTGAAAGCTGTAGTTCTCTGAAATGAATTAACAGAACACAAAGCAGTTTCTCAGAAAGGTTCTTTCCAGTTTTTAACTGAAGATAATTCCTTTTTTCCATAGCCCTCTATGGGCTTCCAAATATCACTTTGCAAATTCCACAGGAACAGTCTTAGCGAAAGGATTCTTGAGGGGAAAGCTGTAACTCTGTGAGATGAATTAACAGAACACAAGGCAGTTTCTCAGAAAGCTTCTTTCCTGTTTTAACAGAAAATATTTCGTTTTTCACCATAGCCCTCTATGGGCTTCCAAACAACACTTTGCAAACTCCACAAGAACAGTCTTAGTGAAAGGCTTCTTGAGGGGAAAGCTATAACTCTGTGAGATGAATTAACATAACACCAAGCAGTTTCTCAGAAAGCTTCTTTCCAGTTTTTAACTGAAGATATTTCCTTTTTCACCATAGCTGTCAAAGGACTTCCAAAGATCACTTTGCAAATTCCACAAGAGCAATCTTAGCGAAAGGCTTCTTGAGGGGAAAGCTGTAACTCTGTGAGATGAATTAAAAGAACACCAAGCAGTTTCTCAGAGAGCTTCTTTCCAGTTCTTAACTGAAGATATTTCCTTTTTCACCATAGTCGTTTATGGGCTTCCAAATATCACTTTGCAAATTCCACAAGAATAGTCCTAGCGAAAGGCTTCTTGAGGGGAAAACTGTAACTCTGTGAGATGAATTAACAGAACACAAAGCAGTTTCCTGGAAAGCTTCTTTCCACTTTTTAACGGAAGAATTTCCTTTTTCACCATTGCCCTCTATGGGATTACAAATATCAGAGTGCAAATTTCACAACAACAGTCTTATTGAAGGGCTTCTTGAGGGGAAATCTGTAACACTGTGAAATGAACTAACACAACATAAAGCAGTTTCGCAGACAGCTTCTTTTCGGTTTTTATCTTAGGATATTTCCATTTTCGAAATAGCCCTCTATGGGCTTATAAGTATCACTTTGCGAATTCCACAAGAACAGTTTTATAGAAAGGCTTCTTGAGGGGAAAGCTGTTACTCGGTGAGATGTATTCACAGAACACACGGCAGTTTCTCAGAAAGCTTCTTTCCAGTTTTTAACGGAAGTTATTTCCCTTTTCACCATAGCCCTCCATGGGCTTCCAAATATCACTTTGCAAATTCCACAAGAACAGTCTTAGCGAAAGGCTTCTGGAGGGGAAGTCTGTAACTCTGTGAGATGAATTAACAGAACAAAAAGCAGTTTCTCACAAATCTTCTTTCCAGTTTTTAACACAAGATATTTCCTTTTTCACCGTCGTCCTCTATGGGCTTCCAAATATCACTTCGCAATTTCCACAAGAACAATCTTAGCGAAAGGCTTCATGAGTGGGAAGCTGTAACTCTGTGAGATGAATTAACAGAACACAAAACAGTCTCTCAGAAACCTTCTTTCCAGTGTTTAACTGACGATATTTCCTTTTTCACTATAGCCCTCTATGGGCTTCCAAATATCACTTTGGAAATCCCACAAGAACAGTCTTAGCGAAAGGCTTCTTGAGCGGAAAGCTATAACGCGGTGATATGTACTAACAGAACACACCGCATATTCTCAGAAAGCTTCTTTCCTGTTTTTAACGGAAGATATTCCCTTTTTCACTTTAGCCCTCTATGGGCTTCCAAATATCACTTTCAAAATTTCACAAAACAGTCTTAATGAACGGCTTCCTGAGGGGAAAGCTGTACTTCTGTGCGTGAAATAACAAAACAGAAAGCAGCTTTTCATACAGCTTCTTTTCGGTTCTTATCTTAGGATATTTCCATTTTCACCATAGCCTACTATGGACATCCAAATATCACTTTGGAAATTCCCCAAAAACAGTCTTAACGGAAGGCTTCTTGAGGCAAAAGCTGTAACTCTTTGAGATGAATTAATAGAACACAAAGCAGTTTCTCAGAAAGCTTCTTTTCAGTTTTTAACTGAAGGTATTTCCTTTTTCACCATTGCCCTCTATGGGCTTCAAAATATCACTTTGTAAATTCCACAACAACAGCCTTAGCGAAAGGCTTCCTGAGGTAAAAGAGTAACTCTGTGACTTGAATTAACAGAACACAAAGCAGTTTCTCAGAAAGCTTCTTTTCAGTTTTTATTTTAGGATGATTCCTTTTTCACCATTGCCCTCTATGTGCCTCCAAATATCACTTTGCAATTCCACAAGAACAGTCTTAGTGAACGGCTTCTTGAGGGGAAACCTGTAACTCTGTGAGAGGAACTAACTGAACACAAAGCAGTTTCTCAGAAGGCTTCTTTCCAGTTTTAACTGAGGATATTTCCTTTTACACCATAGCCCTTTTGGGCTTCCAAATATAACTTTCCAAATGACACAAGAACAGTCTTAGCGAAAGGCTTCTTGAGGGGAAAACTCTAACTCTGTGAGATGAATTAACAGAACAGAAAGCATTTTCTCACAAATCTCCTTTCCAGTTTTTAACGGAAGATATTTCCTTTCTCACCACAGTCCTCTATGGGCTTCCAAATATCACTTTGCGAATCCCACAAGAACAGTCTTAGCGAAAGGCTTCTTGAGAGGAAAGCTGTAACTCAGTGAGACGTATTAACAGAACACACGGCATTTTCTCAGAATGCTTCTTTCCAGTTTTTAACGGAAGATATTTCCTTTTTCCCCTTAGCCCTCTATGGGATTCCAAATATCACTTTGCAAATTCCACAAGAACAGTCTTAGCGAAAGGCTTGTTGAGGGGAAAGCTGTAACTCTGTGAGACGAATTAACAGAACACAAAGCAGTTTCTCAGAAAGCTTCTTTTCAGTTTTTATCTTACGATGCTTCCTTTTTCACCATAGCCCTCTATGGGCTTCCAAATATCAGTTTGCAAATTCCACAAGAACAGTCTTAGTGAACGGCTTCTGGAGGGGAAAGCTGTACCTCTGAGAGATGAGTTAACAGAACACAAAGCTGTTTCTCAGCAATCTTCTTTCCAGTTTTTAACGGAGGATATTTCCTTTTTCACCATAGCCCTCTATGGGATTCCAAATATCACTTTGCAAATTCCACAAGAACAGTGTAAGCGAAAGACTTCTGGAGGGGAAAACTGTAACTATGTGAGATGAATTAACAGAACACAAAGCAGTTTCTCAGATACCTTCTTTCCAGTTTTTATCGAAAGATATTTACTTTTTCACCATAGCCCTCTATGGGTTTCCCAATATCACCTTCCAAATCCCACAAGAACAGTCTTAGCGAAAGGCTTCTTGAGGGGCAAGCTGTAACTCTGTGAGATGCTTTAACAGAACACACGGCAGTTTCTCAAAAAGCTTCTCTCAAGTTTTTAACGGAAGATATTTCCTTTTTCACCATAGCCCTCTATGAGTTTTCAACTATCACTTTGCAAATTTCACAAGAATATTCTCAGATAACTGCTTCTTGAAGGGAAAGCTGTAACTCTGTGAGATGAACTAACAGAACACAAATCAGTTTATCCGAAAGCTCCTTTACAGTTTATAACGGAAAATATTTCCTATTTCACCATAGCCCTCTATGAGATTCTAAATATCACTTTCCAAATTGCAGAAGAACAGTCTTAGTGAAAGGCCTCAGGAGGGGATATCTGTAACACTTTGAGATGAATTAACAGAACACAAAGCAGTATCTCAGAAAGCTTCTTTTCGGATTTTATCTTACTATATTTCCTTTTTCATCATAGCCCTCTATGGTCTTCCAAATATCACGTTGCAAATTACAAAAGAACAGTCTTTGTTAAAGACTTCTTGAGGGGAAAGCTGAAACTCTCTGAGATGAATTAACAGAACACAAAGCAGTTTCTCAGAAAGCTTCTTTTCAGTTTTTATCTTAGGATATTTCCTTTTTCAGCAGAGCCCTCTATGGGCTTCCAAAAACATTTTGCAAATTCCACAAAAACAGTCTTAGCGAAAGGATTCTGGACGGTAAAGCTGTAACTCTGTGAGATGAACTAACAGAACACAAAGCGGTTTCTCAGAAACCTTCTTTTCGTTTTTTATCTTAGGATATTTCCTTTTTCACCAAAGCCCTCTATGGGCTTCCAAATATCACTTTGCAAATTACAGAAGAACAGACTTAGCGAAAGGCTTCTTGAGGGTAAAGCTGTAACTCTGTAAGATGAATTAACAGAACACAAAACATTTTCTCAGAAACCTACTTTTCAGTTTTTACCTTAGAATATTTCCTTTTTCACCATAGCCCTCTATGGGATTACAAATATCACTTTGCAAATTCCACATGAACAGTCTTAGCGAAAGGCTTCTTGAGGGGAAAGCTGTAACTCTGTGAGATGAATTAACAGAACACAAGGCAGTTTCTCAGAAAGCTTATTTCCTGTTTTAACAGAAAATATTTCGTTTTTCACCATAGCCCTCTATGGGCTTCCAAACAACACTTTGCAAACTCCACAAGAACAATCTTAGTGAAAGGCTTCTTGAGGGGAAAGCTATAACTCTGTGAGATGAATTAACATAACACCAAGCAGTTTCTGAGAAAGCTTCTTTCCAGTTTTTATCTAAAGATATTTCCTTTTTCACCTTAGCCCTATATGGGCTTCCAAATATCACTTTCCAAATGACACAAGAACAGTCTTAGCGAAAGGCTTCTTGAGGGGAAAGCTGTAACTCTGTGAGATGAATTAGAAAAACACAAAGTAGTTTCTCAGAAAGTTTCTTTCCAGTTTTTAACGGAAGATATTTCCTTTTTCAACAAAGCCCTCTATGGGCTTCTAAATATCACTCTTAAAATTCCAGAAGAACAGTCTTAGCAAAATCCTTCTTGAGGTGAAAGCTGTAGTTCTCTGAAATGAATTAACAGAACACAAAGCAGTTTCTCAGAAAGGTTCTTTCCAGTTTTTAACTGAAGATAATTCCTTTTTTCCATAGCCCTCTATGGGCTTCCAAATATCACTTTGCAAATTCCACAGGAACAGTCTTAGCGAAAGGATTCTTGAGGGGAAAGCTGTAACTCTGTGAGATGAATTAACAGAACACAAGGCAGTTTCTCAGAAAGCTTCTTTCCTGTTTTAACAGAAAATATTTCGTTTTTCACCATAGCCCTCTATGGGCTTCCAAACAACACTTTGCAAACTCCACAAGAACAGTCTTAGTGAAAGGCTTCTTGAGGGGAAAGCTATAACTCTGTGAGATGAATTAACATAACACCAAGCAGTTTCTCAGAAAGCTTCTTTCCAGTTTTTAACTGAAGATATTTCCTTTTTCACCATAGCTGTCAAAGGACTTCCAAAGATCACTTTGCAAATTCCACAAGAGCAATCTTAGCGAAAGGCTTCTTGAGGGGAAAGCTGTAACTCTGTGAGATGAATTAAAAGAACACCAAGCAGTTTCTCAGAGAGCTTCTTTCCAGTTCTTAACTGAAGATATTTCCTTTTTCACCATAGTCGTTTATGGGCTTCCAAATATCACTTTGCAAATTCCACAAGAATAGTCCTAGCGAAAGGCTTCTTGAGGGGAAAACTGTAACTCTGTGAGATGAATTAACAGAACACAAAGCAGTTTCCTGGAAAGCTTCTTTCCACTTTTTAACGGAAGAATTTCCTTTTTCACCATTGCCCTCTATGGGATTACAAATATCAGAGTGCAAATTTCACAACAACAGTCTTATTGAAGGGCTTCTTGAGGGGAAATCTGTAACACTGTGAAATGAACTAACACAACATAAAGCAGTTTCGCAGACAGCTTCTTTTCGGTTTTTATCTTAGGATATTTCCATTTTCGAAATAGCCCTCTATGGGCTTATAAGTATCACTTTGCGAATTCCACAAGAACAGTTTTATAGAAAGGCTTCTTGAGGGGAAAGCTGTTACTCGGTGAGATGTATTCACAGAACACACGGCAGTTTCTCAGAAAGCTTCTTTCCAGTTTTTAACGGAAGTTATTTCCCTTTTCACCATAGCCCTCCATGGGCTTCCAAATATCACTTTGCAAATTCCACAAGAACAGTCTTAGCGAAAGGCTTCTGGAGGGGAAGTCTGTAACTCTGTGAGATGAATTAACAGAACAAAAAGCAGTTTCTCACAAATCTTCTTTCCAGTTTTTAACACAAGATATTTCCTTTTTCACCGTCGTCCTCTATGGGCTTCCAAATATCACTTCGCAATTTCCACAAGAACAATCTTAGCGAAAGGCTTCATGAGTGGGAAGCTGTAACTCTGTGAGATGAATTAACAGAACACAAAACAGTCTCTCAGAAACCTTCTTTCCAGTGTTTAACTGACGATATTTCCTTTTTCACTATAGCCCTCTATGGGCTTCCAAATATCACTTTGGAAATCCCACAAGAACAGTCTTAGCGAAAGGCTTCTTGAGCGGAAAGCTATAACGCGGTGATATGTACTAACAGAACACACCGCATATTCTCAGAAAGCTTCTTTCCTGTTTTTAACGGAAGATATTCCCTTTTTCACTTTAGCCCTCTATGGGCTTCCAAATATCACTTTCAAAATTTCACAAAACAGTCTTAATGAACGGCTTCCTGAGGGGAAAGCTGTACTTCTGTGCGTGAAATAACAAAACAGAAAGCAGCTTTTCATACAGCTTCTTTTCGGTTCTTATCTTAGGATATTTCCATTTTCACCATAGCCTACTATGGACATCCAAATATCACTTTGGAAATTCCCCAAAAACAGTCTTAACGGAAGGCTTCTTGAGGCAAAAGCTGTAACTCTTTGAGATGAATTAATAGAACACAAAGCAGTTTCTCAGAAAGCTTCTTTTCAGTTTTTAACTGAAGGTATTTCCTTTTTCACCATTGCCCTCTATGGGCTTCAAAATATCACTTTGTAAATTCCACAACAACAGCCTTAGCGAAAGGCTTCCTGAGGTAAAAGAGTAACTCTGTGACTTGAATTAACAGAACACAAAGCAGTTTCTCAGAAAGCTTCTTTTCAGTTTTTATTTTAGGATGATTCCTTTTTCACCATTGCCCTCTATGTGCCTCCAAATATCACTTTGCAATTCCACAAGAACAGTCTTAGTGAACGGCTTCTTGAGGGGAAACCTGTAACTCTGTGAGAGGAACTAACTGAACACAAAGCAGTTTCTCAGAAGGCTTCTTTCCAGTTTTAACTGAGGATATTTCCTTTTACACCATAGCCCTTTTGGGCTTCCAAATATAACTTTCCAAATGACACAAGAACAGTCTTAGCGAAAGGCTTCTTGAGGGGAAAACTCTAACTCTGTGAGATGAATTAACAGAACAGAAAGCATTTTCTCACAAATCTCCTTTCCAGTTTTTAACGGAAGATATTTCCTTTCTCACCACAGTCCTCTATGGGCTTCCAAATATCACTTTGCGAATCCCACAAGAACAGTCTTAGCGAAAGGCTTCTTGAGAGGAAAGCTGTAACTCAGTGAGACGTATTAACAGAACACACGGCATTTTCTCAGAATGCTTCTTTCCAGTTTTTAACGGAAGATATTTCCTTTTTCCCCTTAGCCCTCTATGGGATTCCAAATATCACTTTGCAAATTCCACAAGAACAGTCTTAGCGAAAGGCTTGTTGAGGGGAAAGCTGTAACTCTGTGAGACGAATTAACAGAACACAAAGCAGTTTCTCAGAAAGCTTCTTTTCAGTTTTTATCTTACGATGCTTCCTTTTTCACCATAGCCCTCTATGGGCTTCCAAATATCAGTTTGCAAATTCCACAAGAACAGTCTTAGTGAACGGCTTCTGGAGGGGAAAGCTGTACCTCTGAGAGATGAGTTAACAGAACACAAAGCTGTTTCTCAGCAATCTTCTTTCCAGTTTTTAACGGAGGATATTTCCTTTTTCACCATAGCCCTCTATGGGATTCCAAATATCACTTTGCAAATTCCACAAGAACAGTGTAAGCGAAAGACTTCTGGAGGGGAAAACTGTAACTATGTGAGATGAATTAACAGAACACAAAGCAGTTTCTCAGATACCTTCTTTCCAGTTTTTATCGAAAGATATTTACTTTTTCACCATAGCCCTCTATGGGTTTCCCAATATCACCTTCCAAATCCCACAAGAACAGTCTTAGCGAAAGGCTTCTTGAGGGGCAAGCTGTAACTCTGTGAGATGCTTTAACAGAACACACGGCAGTTTCTCAAAAAGCTTCTCTCAAGTTTTTAACGGAAGATATTTCCTTTTTCACCATAGCCCTCTATGAGTTTTCAACTATCACTTTGCAAATTTCACAAGAATATTCTCAGATAACTGCTTCTTGAAGGGAAAGCTGTAACTCTGTGAGATGAACTAACAGAACACAAATCAGTTTATCCGAAAGCTCCTTTACAGTTTATAACGGAAAATATTTCCTATTTCACCATAGCCCTCTATGAGATTCTAAATATCACTTTCCAAATTGCAGAAGAACAGTCTTAGTGAAAGGCCTCAGGAGGGGATATCTGTAACACTTTGAGATGAATTAACAGAACACAAAGCAGTATCTCAGAAAGCTTCTTTTCGGATTTTATCTTACTATATTTCCTTTTTCATCATAGCCCTCTATGGTCTTCCAAATATCACGTTGCAAATTACAAAAGAACAGTCTTTGTTAAAGACTTCTTGAGGGGAAAGCTGAAACTCTCTGAGATGAATTAACAGAACACAAAGCAGTTTCTCAGAAAGCTTCTTTTCAGTTTTTATCTTAGGATATTTCCTTTTTCAGCAGAGCCCTCTATGGGCTTCCAAAAACATTTTGCAAATTCCACAAAAACAGTCTTAGCGAAAGGATTCTGGACGGTAAAGCTGTAACTCTGTGAGATGAACTAACAGAACACAAAGCGGTTTCTCAGAAACCTTCTTTTCGTTTTTTATCTTAGGATATTTCCTTTTTCACCAAAGCCCTCTATGGGCTTCCAAATATCACTTTGCAAATTACAGAAGAACAGACTTAGCGAAAGGCTTCTTGAGGGTAAAGCTGTAACTCTGTAAGATGAATTAACAGAACACAAAACATTTTCTCAGAAACCTACTTTTCAGTTTTTACCTTAGAATATTTCCTTTTTCACCATAGCCCTCTATGGGATTACAAATATCACTTTGCAAATTCCACATGAACAGTCTTAGCGAAAGGCTTCTTGAGGGGAAAGCTGTAACTCTGTGAGATGAATTAACAGAACACAAGGCAGTTTCTCAGAAAGCTTATTTCCTGTTTTAACAGAAAATATTTCGTTTTTCACCATAGCCCTCTATGGGCTTCCAAACAACACTTTGCAAACTCCACAAGAACAATCTTAGTGAAAGGCTTCTTGAGGGGAAAGCTATAACTCTGTGAGATGAATTAACATAACACCAAGCAGTTTCTGAGAAAGCTTCTTTCCAGTTTTTATCTAAAGATATTTCCTTTTTCACCTTAGCCCTATATGGGCTTCCAAATATCACTTTCCAAATGACACAAGAACAGTCTTAGCGAAAGGCTTCTTGAGGGGAAAGCTGTAACTCTGTGAGATGAATTAGAAAAACACAAAGTAGTTTCTCAGAAAGTTTCTTTCCAGTTTTTAACGGAAGATATTTCCTTTTTCAACAAAGCCCTCTATGGGCTTCTAAATATCACTTTTAAAATTCCAGAAGAACAGTCTTAGCAAAATCCTTCTTGAGGTGAAAGCTGTAGTTCTCTGAAATGAATTAACAGAACACAAAGCAGTTTCTCAGAAAGGTTCTTTCCAGTTTTTAACTGAAGATAATTCCTTTTTCCATAGCCCTCTATGGGCTTCCAAATATCACTTTGCAAATTCCACAGGAACAGTCTTAGCGAAAGGATTCTTGAGGGGAAAGCTGTAACTCTGTGAGATGAATTAACAGAACACAAGGCAGTTTCTCAGAAAGCTTCTTTCCTGTTTTAACAGAAAATATTTCGTTTTTCACCATAGCCCTCTATGGGCTTCCAAACAACACTTTGCAAACTCCACAAGAACAGTCTTAGTGAAAGGCTTCTTGAGGGGAAAGCTATAACTCTGTGAGATGAATTAACATAACACCAAGCAGTTTCTCAGAAAGCTTCTTTCCAGTTTTTAACTGAAGATATTTCCTTTTTCACCATAGCTGTCAAAGGACTTCCAAAGATCACTTTGCAAATTCCACAAGAGCAATCTTAGCGAAAGGCTTCTTGAGGGGAAAGCTGTAACTCTGTGAGATGAATTAAAAGAACACCAAGCAGTTTCTCAGAGAGCTTCTTTCCAGTTCTTAACTGAAGATATTTCCTTTTTCACCATAGTCGTTTATGGGCTTCCAAATATCACTTTGCAAATTCCACAAGAATAGTCCTAGCGAAAGGCTTCTTGAGGGGAAAACTGTAACTCTGTGAGATGAATTAACAGAACACAAAGCAGTTTCCTGGAAAGCTTCTTTCCACTTTTTAACAGAAGAATTTCCTTTTTCACCATTGCCCTCTATGGGATTACAAATATCAGAGTGCAAATTTTACAACAACAGTCTTATTGAAGGGCTTCTTGAGGGGAAATCTGTAACACTGTGAAATGAACTAACACAACATAAAGCAGTTTCGCAGACAGCTTCTTTTCGGTTTTTATCTTAGGATATTTCCATTTTCAAAATAGCCCTCTATGGGCTTATAAGTATCACTTTGGGAATTCCACAAGAACAGTTTTATAGAAAGGCTTCTTGAGGGGAAAGCTGTTACTCGGTGAGATGTATTAACAGAACACACGGCAGTTTCTCAGAAAGCTTCTTTCCAGTTTTTAACGGAAGTTATTTCCCTTTTCACCGTAGCCCTCCATGGGCTTCCAAATATCACTTTGCAAATTCCACAAGAACAGTCTTAGCGAAAGGCTTCTGGAGGGGAAATCTGTAACTCTGTGAGATGAATTAACAGAACACAAAGCAGTCTCTCAGAAACCTTCTTTCCAGTATTTAACTGACGATATTTCCTTTTTCACTATAGCCCTCTATGGGCTTCCAAATATCACTTTGGAAATCCCACAAGAACAGTCTTAGCGAAAGGCCTCTTGAGCGGAAAGCTGTAACTCGGTGATATGTACTAACAGAACACACCGCATATTCTCAGAAAGCTTCTTTCCAGTTTTTAACGGAAGATATTTCCTTTTTCACTTTAGCCCTCTATGGACTTCCAAATATCACTTGCAAAATTTCACAAAACAGTCTTAATGAACGGCTTCCTGAGGGGAAAGCTGTACCTCTGTGCGTGAACTGACAAAACAGAAAGCAGCTTTTCATACAGCTTCTTTTCGGTTCTTATCTTAGGATATTTCCATTTTCACCATAGCCTACTATGGACATCCAAATATCACTTTGGAAATTCCCCAAAAACAGTCTTAACGGAAGGCTTCTTGAGGCAAAAGCTGTAACTCTTTGAGATGAATTAATAGAACACAAAGCAGTTTCTCAGAAAGCTTCTTTTCAGTTTTTAACTGAAGGTATTTCCTTTATCACCATTGCCCTCTATGGGCTTCAAAATATCACTTTGTAAATTCCACAACAACAGCCTTAGTGAAAGGCTTCCTGAGGTAAAAGAGTAACTCTGTGACTTGAATTAACAGAACACAAAGCAGTTTCTCAGAAAGCTTCTTTTCAGTTTTTATTTTAGGATGATTCCTTTTTCACCATTGCCCTCTATGTGCCTCCAAATATCACTTTGCAATTCCACAAGAACAGTCTTAGTGAACGGCTTCCTGAGGGGAAACCTGTAACTCTGTGAGAGGAACTAACTGAACACAAAGCAGTTTCTCAGAAGGCTTCTTTCCAGTTTTAACTGAGGATATTTCCTTTTACACCATAGCCCTTTGGGGCTTCCAAATATAACTTTCCAAATGACACAAGAACAGTCTTAGCGAAAGGCTTCTTGAGGGGAAAACTCTAACTCTGTGAGACATATTAACAGAACACACGGCATTTTCTCAGAATGCTTCTTTCCAGTTTTTAACGGAAGATATTTCCTTTTTCCCCTCAGCCCTCTATGGGTTTCCAAATATCACTTTGCAAATCCCACAAGAACAGTCTTAGCGAAAGGCTTCTTGAGGGGCAAGCTGTAACTCTGTGAGATGCTTTAACAGAACACACGGCAGTTTCTCAAAAAGCTTCTCTCAAGTTTTTAACGGAAGATATTTCCTTTTTCACCATAGCCCTCTATGAGTTTTCTACTATCACTTTGCAAATTTCACAAGAATATTCTCAGATAACTGCTTCTTGAAGGGAAAGCTGTAACTCTGTGAGATGAACTAACAGAACACAAATCAGTTTATCCGAAAGCTCCTTTACAGTTTATAACGGAAAATATTTCCTATTTCACCATAGCCCTCTATGAGATTCTAAATATCACTTTCCAAATTGCAGAAGAACAGTCTTAGTGAAAGGCCTCAGGAGGGGAAATCTGTAACTCTTTGAGATGAATTAACAGAACACAAAGCAGTATCTCAGAAAGCTTCTTTTCGGATTTTATCTTACTATATTTCCTTTTTCATCATAGCCCTCTATGGTCTTCCAAATATCACGTTGCAAATTACAAAAGAACAGTCTTTGTTAAAGACTTCTTGAGGGGAAAGCTGAAACTCTCTGAGATGAATTAACAGAACACAAAGCAGTTTCTCAGAAAGCTTCTTTTCAGTTTTTATCTTAGGATATTTCCTTTTTCAGCAGAGCCCTCTATGGGCTTCCAAAAACATTTTGCAAATTCCACAAAAACAGTCTTAGCGAAAGGATTCTGGACGGTAAAGCTGTAACTCTGTGAGATGAACTAACAGAACACAAAGCGGTTTCTCAGAAACCTTCTTTTCGTTTTTTATCTTAGGATATTTCCTTTTTCACCAAAGCCCTCTATGGGCTTCCAAATATCACTTTGCAAATTACAGAAGAACAGACTTAGCGAAAGGCTTCTTGAGGGTAAAGCTGTAACTCTGTAAGATGAATTAACAGAACACAAAACATTTTCTCAGAAACCTACTTTTCAGTTTTTACCTTAGAATATTTCCTTTTTCACCATAGCCCTCTATGGGATTACAAATATCACTTTGCAAATTCCACATGAACAGTCTTAGCGAAAGGCTTCTTGAGGGGAAAGCTGTAACTCTGTGAGATGAATTAAGAGAACACAAAGCAGTTTTCTAGAAAGATTCTTTCCAGTATTTAACGCAACATATTTCCTTTTTCTCCATAGCCCTGTATGGGCTTCCCACTATCACCTTGCAAATTCCAGAGGAGCAGTCTTAGTGAACGGCTTCTTGAGGGGAAAGCTGTAAGTCTGTGAGATGAATTAAGAGAACACAATGCACTTTCTCAGAAAGCTTCTTATCGGTTTTTATCTTAGGATATACCCTTTTTCGCCATAACCCTGTATGGGCTTCCAATATCGCTTTGCAAATTCCACAAGAACAGTCTTAGTGAACGGCTGCTTGAGGGTAAACTGCACCTCTGTGAGATGAATTAACAGAACATAAAGCAGTTTCTCAGAAAGCTTCTTTGCAGTTTTTAACGGAGGATATTTCCTTTTTCCCCGTAGCCCTATATGGGCTTCCAAATATCACTTTGCAAGTTCTACAAGAACAATCTTAGTGAAAGGCTTCTGAGGGAAAAGCTGTACTTCTGTGACATGAATCAACAGAACACAAAGCAGTTTCTCCGCAATCTTCTTTCCAGTTTTTAACGGTGGATATTTCCTTTTTCACCATAGCCCTCTAAGGGCTTCCAAATATCACTTTGCAAATTCCACAAGAACAGTCTTAGTGAGAGGGTTCTTGAGGGGAAAGCTGTAACTCGGTGAGATGTATTAAGAGAACACACGGCAGTTTCTCAGAATGCCTCTTTCCAGTTTTTAACGGAAGATATTTTCATTTTTACCATAGACTTCTATGAGCTTAAAAATATCACTTTGCAAATTTCACAAGAACAGTCTTAGTGAACGACTTCTTGAGGGGAAAGCTGTAACTGTGAGATAAACTAACACAACACAAAGCAGATTCTAAGGCAGTTTCTTTTCGGTTTTTATCTTAGGATATTTCCATTTTCACAATAGCCCTCTATGGGCTTCCAAATATCATTTTGCAAATTTCACAAGAACAGTCTTAGTGAACGCCTTCTTGAGGGGAAAGCTGTAACTTTGTGAGATGAATTAACACAACACAAAGCAGTTTCACATAAAGCTTCATTTCAGTTTTTATCTTAGGATGTATTCTTTTTCACCATAGCCCTCAAAGGGCCTCCAAATATCACTTTGCAAATTCCACAAGAAAAGACTTAGTGAACGGCTTCTTGAGGGGAAAGTTGTAACTTTGTGAGATGAATTAAGAGAACACAAAAGAGTTTCTCAGAAAGCTTCTTTCCAGTTTTTAACAGAAGATATTTTCTTTTTCACCACAGCCCTCTATGGGCTTCTAAATATCACTTTACAAATTCCACAAGAACGGTCTTAGTGAAAGGTTTTTTGGGGAAAGCTGTAACTCTGTGAGATGAATTAACAGAACACAAAGCACTTTCTCATAACGCTTCTTTCAATTTTTTAACGGAAGATAATTCCTTTTTCACCATAGTCCTCTATGGGATTCTAAATATCACTTTGCAAATTACACAAGAACAGTCTTAGCAAAAGGCTTCTTGAGGGGAAAGCTGTAACTCTGTGACATGAATTAACAGAGCACAAAGCAGTTTCTCAGAAAGCTTCTTTTCAGTTTTTAATTAAAGATATTTCCTTTTTCACCATAGACCTCTATAGGCTTCCAAATATCACTTTGCATATTCCACAAGAACAGTCTTAGCGAAAGGCTCCTTGAGGGGAAAGCTGTAACTCTGTGAGATGAATTAAAAGAACACAAAGTAGTTTCTCAGAAAGTTTCTTTCAAGATTTTAACGGAAGACATTTACTTTTTCACCATAGTACACTATGGGCTTCTAAATATCACTTTCTAAATTCCACAAGAACAGTCTTAGCAAAAGGCTTCTTGAGGGGAAAGCTGTAACTCTGTGAGATGAATTAACAGAATACAAATCAGTTTCTCAGAAAGCTTCTTTTTAGGTTTTATCTTACGATATTTCCTTTTTCACCATAGAACTCTATGAGCTTCCAAATATCATTTTGCAATTTCCACAAAACATTCTTAGAGAAAGGCATCTTGAGGGGAAAGCTGTAACTCTGTGAGATGAATTAACAGAATACAAAGTAGTTCCTCAGAAAGCCTCTTTCCAGTTTCTAACGAAGATATATCCTTTTTCACCTTAGCCCTATATGGGCTTCCAAATATCACTTTCCAAATGACACAAGAACAGTCTTAGCGAAAGGCTTCTTGAGGGGAAAGCTGTAACTCTGTGAGATGAATTAGAAAAACACAAAGTAGTTTCTCAGAAAGTTTCTTTCCAGTTTTTAACGGAAGATATTTCCTTTTTCAACAAAGCCCTCTATGGGCTTCTAAATATCACTTTTCAAATTCCAGAAGAACAGTCTTAGCAAAATCCTTCTTGAGGTGAAAGCTGTAGTTCTCTGAAATGAATTAACAGAACACAAAGCAGTTTCTCAGAAAGGTTCTTTCCAGTTTTTAACTGAAGATAATTCCTTTTTTCCATAGCCCTCTATGGGCTTCCAAATATCACTTTGCAAATTCCACAGGAACAGTGTTAGCGAAAGGATTCTTGAGGGGAAAGCTGTAACTCTGTGAGATGAATTAACAGAACACAAGGCAGTTTCTCAGAAAGCTTCTTTCCTGTTTTAACAGAAAATATTTCGTTTTTCACCATAGCCCTCTATGGGCTTCGAAACAACAGTTTGCAAACTCCACAAGAACAGTCTTAGTGAAAGGCTTTTGAGGGGAAAGCTATAACTCTGTGAGATGAATTAACATAACACCAAGCAGTTTCTGAGAAAGCTTCTTTCCAGTTTTTAACTGAAGATATTTCCTTTTTCATCATACCCCTCTATGAGCTTCCAAATATCACTTTGCAAATTCCACAGTAACAGTCTTAGCGAAAGGCTTCTGGAAGGGAAAGCTGTAACTGTGTGAGATGAATTAACAGAACACAAAGCAGTTTCTGTGAAAGCTTCTTTTCAGTTTTTATCTTAGGCTATTTCCTTTTTCACCATAGCCCTGAATGGGCTTCGAAATATCACTTTGCAAATTCCAAAACAACAGTCTTAGCGAAAGCTTTCTGGAGGGGAAAGCTGTAACTCTCTGAGATGAATTAACAGAACACAAAACAGTTTCTCAGAAAGATTCTTTCCAGTTTTTAACGGAAGATATTTCTTTTTTCACCATAGCCCTCTATGGGCTTCCAAATATCACTTTGGAAATGCCACAAGAACAGTCTTAGCAAAAGACTTCTTGAGGCGAAAGCTGTAACTCTTTGAGATAAATTAGCAGAACACAAATCAGTTTCTCAGAAAACTTCTTTCAAGTTTTTAACTGAAGATATTTCCTTTTTCACCATAGCCCTCAATGGGTTTCCAAATATCACTTTGCACATCCCACAAGAACAGTCTTAGCGAAAGTCTTCTTAAGGGGAATGCTCTAGCTCTTTGAGATGATTCAACAGGACACAAAGCAGTTTTTCAGAAAGCTTCTTTTCAGTTTCTATCTTAGGCTATTTCCTTTTTCACCATAGCCCTCTATGGTCTTCCAAATATCACCTTGCAAATTCCACAAGAACAGTCTTAGCGAAAAACTTCTGGAGGGGAAAGCTCTAATTCGGTGAGATGTATTAACAGAAAACACGCCAGTTTCTCATAAAGCTTCTTTCCCCTTTTTAACGGGAGATATTTCCTTTTTCACCATAGCCCTCTATGGGTTACCAAATATGAATTTGCAAATTGCACAAGAAGAGTCTTAGTGAATGGCTTCTTGAGGGGAAAGCTCAAACTCTGTGAGATGAACTAACAGAACACAAAGCAGTTTCTCAGAAAGCTTCTTTTCTGTTTTTAACGGAAGATTTCGAAATTTTGCTTTGCAAATTCCACAAGAACAGTCTTAGCCAAAGACTTCTGGAGGGGAAAGCTGTAACTCATGAGATGAAATAACAGAACACAAAGCAGTTTCTCAGAAAGCTTCTTTCCAGTTTTTAAGGGAAGATATTTCCTTTTTCATCATAGCCATCTATGGGCTTCCAAATATCACTTTGCAAATTCCACAAGAACAGTCTTAGTGAACGGCTTCTTGAGGGGAAAGCTGTAAATCGGTGAGATGAATAAACAGAACACAAAGGAGTTACTCATAAAGCTTCTTTCCAGTTTTTAACTAAAGATATTTCCTTTTTCACCATAGCCCTCTATGGGCTTCCAAAATCACTTTGCAAATTCCACAAAGCAGTCTTAGCGAAAGGCTTCTGGAGAGCAAAGCTGTAATTCTGTGAGATAAATTAACAGAACACAAAGCAGTTTCTCAGAAATCTTCTTTCCAGTTTTCATCTTAGGATATTTCCTTTTTCACCCATAGCCCTCCATGGGCTTCCAAATATCACTATGCAAATCCCACAGGAACTGTCTTAGCGAAAGGCTTCTTGTGGAGTGGCTTCTTGAGGGGAAAGCGGTAACACTGGGAGATTAACTAACAGAACACAAAGCAGTTTCTCAGAAAGTTTCTTCTCGTTTTTTATCTTAGGATATTTCCTTTTTCACCTTAGCCATCTCTGGGCTTCCAATTATCACTTTGCGAATTCCACAAGAACAATCTTAGCAGAAGCTGTCTTCAGGGGAAAGCTCTAATTCTATGAGATGAATTAACAGAACACACAGCAGTTTCTCAGAAAGCTTCTTTTCAGTTTCTAACTGAAGATATTTCCTTTTTCACCGTAGCCCTCCATGGGCTTCCAAATATCACTTTGCAAATACCACAACAGCAGCCTTAGCGAAAGGCTTCTTGAGGGTAAAGCTGTAACTCTGTGAGTTGAATTAACAGAACTCAAAGCAGTTTCTCAGAAAGCTTCTTTCCAGTTTTTAACGGAAGATATTTCCTTTTACACCATAGCCCTCTATGGGTTTCCAAATATCACTTTGCAAATTTCACAAGAACAGTCTTAGTGAACGGCTTCTTGAGGAGAAAGCTGAAACTCTGTGAGATGAACTAACAGAACACAAAGCAGTTTCTCAAAGAGCTTCTTTTCGGTTTTTAGCGGAAGACATTTACTTTTTCACCATAGCCCTCTATGTGCTTCCAAATATCACTTTTCAAATTCCACAAGAGCAGTCTTAACGAAGGGCTTCTGGAGGGGAAAGTTGTAACTCTGTGAGATAAATTAACAGAACAGAAAGCAGTTTCTCAGAAAGCTTCTTTCCAGTTTTTAACTGAAGATATTTCCTTTTTCACCATAGCCCTCTAGGGGTTCCAAATATCACTTTGCAAATTCCACAAGGATAGTCTTAAGGAAAAGATTCTGGAGGGGAAAGCTATAACTCTGTGAGATGAATTGACAGAACACAAAACAGTTTCACAGAAACCTTCTTTCCAGTTTTTAACTGAAGAAATTTCCTTTTTCACCATAGCGCTCTATGGGCTTCCAAATAAGACTTTGCAAATCGCACAAGAACAGTCTTAGCGAAAGGCTTGTTGAGGGGGAAAGCTGTTAATCTGTGAGATGAATTAACAGAACACAAGGCAGTTTCTCCGAAAGCTTCCTTTAAGTTTCTATCTTAGGCAATTTCCTTTTTCACCACAGCCCTCTATGGGCTTCCCAACGTCACTTTTCAAATTACACAAGAACAGTCTTAGCGAAAGGCTTCTTGAGGGGAAAGCTGTAACCCTGTGAGTTGAATTAACAGAACACAAAGCAGTTTCTCCGAAGGCTTCTATTCAGTTTTTACCTTAGAATATTTCCTTTTTCACCATAGCCCTGTAAGGGCTTCCAAATATAACTTTGCAAATTCCACATGAAAAGTCTTAGTGAAAAGCTTCTTGAGGGGAAGCTGTAACTCTCTGAGATGAATTAATAGAACACAAAGCAGTTTCTCAGAAAGCTTCTTTCCACTTTTTAACGGAAGATATTTCCTTTTTCACCATAGCCCTCTATGGGCTTCCAAATATGACTTTGAATATCTCACAAAAACATTCTTAGCGAAGGCTTCTTGTGGGGAAAGCTGTAACTCGGTCAGATGTATAATTAACAGAACACACGGCAGTTTCTCAGAAAGCTTCTTTTCAGTTTTTAACTGAAGATATTTCCTTTTTCATCATACCCCTCTATGAGCTTCCAAATATCACTTTGCAAATTCCACAGTAACAGTCTTAGCGAAAGGCTTCTGGAAGGGAAAGCTGTAACTGTGTGAGATGAATTAACAGAACACAAAGCAGTTTCTGTGAAAGCTTCTTTTCAGTTTTTATCTTAGGCTATTTCCTTTTTCACCATAGCCCTGAATGGGCTTCGAAATATCACTTTGCAAATTCCAAAACAACAGTCTTAGCGAAAGCTTTCTGGAGGGGAAAGCTGTAACTCTCTGAGATGAATTAACAGAACACAAAACAGTTTCTCAGAAAGATTCTTTCCAGTTTTTAACGGAAGATATTTCTTTTTTCACCATAGCCCTCTATGGGCTTCCAAATATCACTTTGGAAATGCCACAAGAACAGTCTTAGCAAAAGACTTCTTGAGGCGAAAGCTGTAACTCTTTGAGATAAATTAGCAGAACACAAATCAGTTTCTCAGAAAACTTCTTTCAAGTTTTTAACTGAAGATATTTCCTTTTTCACCATAGCCCTCAATGGGTTTCCAAATATCACTTTGCACATCCCACAAGAACAGTCTTAGCGAAAGTCTTCTTAAGGGGAATGCTCTAGCTCTTTGAGATGATTCAACAGGACACAAAGCAGTTTTTCAGAAAGCTTCTTTTCAGTTTCTATCTTAGGCTATTTCCTTTTTCACCATAGCCCTCTATGGTCTTCCAAATATCACCTTGCAAATTCCACAAGAACAGTCTTAGCGAAAAACTTCTGGAGGGGAAAGCTCTAATTCGGTGAGATGTATTAACAGAAAACACGCCAGTTTCTCATAAAGCTTCTTTCCCCTTTTTAACGGGAGATATTTCCTTTTTCACCATAGCCCTCTATGGGTTACCAAATATGAATTTGCAAATTGCACAAGAAGAGTCTTAGTGAATGGCTTCTTGAGGGGAAAGCTCAAACTCTGTGAGATGAACTAACAGAACACAAAGCAGTTTCTCAGAAAGCTTCTTTTCTGTTTTTAACGGAAGATTTCGAAATTTTGCTTTGCAAATTCCACAAGAACAGTCTTAGCCAAAGACTTCTGGAGGGGAAAGCTGTAACTCATGAGATGAAATAACAGAACACAAAGCAGTTTCTCAGAAAGCTTCTTTCCAGTTTTTAAGGGAAGATATTTCCTTTTTCATCATAGCCATCTATGGGCTTCCAAATATCACTTTGCAAATTCCACAAGAACAGTCTTAGTGAACGGCTTCTTGAGGGGAAAGCTGTAAATCGGTGAGATGAATAAACAGAACACAAAGGAGTTACTCATAAAGCTTCTTTCCAGTTTTTAACTAAAGATATTTCCTTTTTCACCATAGCCCTCTATGGGCTTCCAAAATCACTTTGCAAATTCCACAAAGCAGTCTTAGCGAAAGGCTACTGGAGAGCAAAGCTGTAATTCTGTGAGATAAATTAACAGAACACAAAGCAGTTTCTCAGAAATCTTCTTTCCAGTTTTCATCTTAGGATATTTCCTTTTTCACCATAGCCCTCTATGGGCTTCCAAATATCACTATGCAAATCCCACAGGAACTGTCTTAGCGAAAGGCTTCTTGTGGAGTGGCTTCTTGAGGGGAAAGCGGTAACACTGGGAGATTAACTAACAGAACACAAAGCAGTTTCTCAGAAAGTTTCTTCTCGTTTTTTATCTTAGGATATTTCCTTTTTCACCTTAGCCATCTCTGGGCTTCCAATTATCACTTTGCGAATTCCACAAGAACAATCTTAGCAGAAGCTGTCTTCAGGGGAAAGCTCTAATTCTATGAGATGAATTAACAGAACACACAGCAGTTTCTCAGAAAGCTTCTTTTCAGTTTCTAACTGAAGATATTTCCTTTTTCACCGTAGCCCTCCATGGGCTTCCAAATATCACTTTGCAAATACCACAACAGCAGCCTTAGCGAAAGGCTTCTTGAGGGTAAAGCTGTAACTCTGTGAGTTGAATTAACAGAACACAAAGCAGTTTCTCAGAAAGCTTCTTTCCAGTTTTTAACGGAAGATATTTCCTTTTTCACCATAGCCCTCTATGGGTTTCCAAATATCACTTTGCAAATTTCACAAGAACAGTCTTAGTGAACGGCTTCTTGAGGAGAAAGCTGAAACTCTGTGAGATGAACTAACAGAACACAAAGCAGTTTCTCAAAGAGCTTCTTTTCGGTTTTTAGTGGAAGATATTTACTTTTTCACCATAGCCCTCTATGTGCTTCCAAATATCACTTTTCAAATTCCACAAGAGCAGTCTTAACGAAGGGCTTCTGGAGGGGAAAGTTGTAACTCGGTGAGATAAATTAACAGAACAGAAAGCAGTTTCTCAGAAAGCTTCTTTCCAGTTTTTAACTGAAGACATTTCCTTTTTCACCATAGCCCTCTAGGGGTTCCAAATATCACTTTGCAAATTCCACAAGGATAGTCTTAAGGAAAAGATTCTGGAGGGGAAAGCTATAACTCTGTGAGATGAATTGACAGAACACAAAACAGTTTCACAGAAACCTTCTTTCCAGTTTTTAACTGAAGAAATTTCCTTTTTCACCATAGCACTCTAAGGGCTTCCAAATAAGACTTTGCAAATCGCACAAGAACAGTCTTAGCGAAAGGCTTGTTGAGGGGAAAGCTGTTAATCTGTGAGATGAATTAACAGAACACAAGGCAGTTTCTCCGAAAGCTTCCTTTAAGTTTTTATCTTAGGTAATTTCCTTTTTCACCACAGCCCTCTATGGGCTTCCCAACATCACTTTTCAAATTACACAAGAACAGTCTTAGCGAAAGGCTTCTTGAGGGGCAAGCTGTAACTCTGTGAGATGCTTTAACAGAACACACGGCAGTTTCTCAAAAAGCTTCTCTCAAGTTTTTAACGGAAGATAGTTCCTTTTTCACCATAGCCCTCTATGAGTTTTCTACTATCACTTTGCAAATTTCACAAGAATATTCTCAGATAACTGCTTCTTGAAGGGAAAGCTGTAACTCTGTGAGATGAACTAACAGAACACAAATCAGTTTATCCGAAAGCTCCTTTACAGTTTATAACGGAAAATATTTCCTATTTCACCATAGCCCTCTATGAGATTCTAAATATCACTTTCCAAATTGCAGAAGAACAGTCTTAGTGAAAGGCCTCAGGAGGGGAAATCTGTAACTCTTTGAGATGAATTAACAGAACACAAAGCAGTATCTCAGAAAGCTTCTTTTCGGATTTTATCTTACTATATTTCCTTTTTCATCATAGCCCTCTATGGTCTTCCAAATATCACGTTGCAAATTACAAAAGAACAGTCTTTGTTAAAGACTTCTTGAGGGGAAAGCTGAAACTCTCTGAGATGAATTAACAGAACACAAAGCAGTTTCTCAGAAAGCTTCTTTTCAGTTTTTATCTTAGGATATTTCCTTTTTCAGCAGAGCCCTCTATGGGCTTCCAAAAACATTTTGCAAATTCCACAAAAACAGTCTTAGCGAAAGGATTCTGGACGGTAAAGCTGTAACTCTGTGAGATGAACTAACAGAACACAAAGCGGTTTCTCAGAAACCTTCTTTTCGTTTTTTATCTTAGGATATTTCCTTTTTCACCATAGCCCTCTATGGGCTTCCAAATATCACTTTGCAAATTCCAGAAGAACAGACTTAGCGAAAGGCTTCTTGAGGGTAAAGCTGTAACTCTGTAAGATGAATTAACAGAACACAAAACATTTTCTCAGAAACCTACTTTTCAGTTTTTACCTTAGAATATTTCCTTTTTCACCATAGCCCTCTATGGGATTACAAATATCACTTTGCAAATTCCACATGAACAGTCTTAGCGAAAGGCTTCTTGAGGGGAAAGCTGTAACTCTGTGAGATGAATTAAGAGAACACAAAGCAGTTTTCTAGAAAGATTCTTTCCAGTATTTAACGCAACATATTTCCTTTTTCTCCATAGCCCTGTATGGGCTTCCCACTATCACCTTGCAAATTCCAGAGGAGCAGTCTTAGTGAACGGCTTCTTGAGGGGAAAGCTGTAAGTCTGTGAGATGAATTAAGAGAACACAATGCACTTTCTCAGAAAGCTTCTTATCGGTTTTTATCTTAGGATATACCCTTTTTCGCCATAACCCTGTATGGGCTTCCAATATCGCTTTGCAAATTCCACAAGAACAGTCTGAGTGAACGGCTGCTTGAGGGTAAACTGCACCTCTGTGAGATGAATTAACAGAACATAAGGCAGTTTCTCAGAAAGCTTCTTTGCAGTTTTTAACGGAGGATACTTCCTTTTTCTCCGTAGTCCTATATGGGCTTCCAAATATCACTTTGCAAGTTCTACAAGAACAATCTTAGTGAAAGGCTTCTGAGGGAAAAGCTGTACTTCTGTGACATGAATCAACAGAACACAAAGCAGTTTCTCCGCAATCTTCTTTCCAGTTTTTGACGGTGGATATTTCCTTTTTCACCATAGCCCTCTAAGGGCTTCCAAATATCACTTTGCAAATTCCACAAGAACAGTCTTAGTGAGAGGGTTCTTGAGGGGAAAGCTGTAACTCGGTGAGATGTATTAAGAGAACACACGGCAGTTTCTCAGAATGCCTCTTTCCAGTTTTTAACGGAAGATATTTTCATTTTTACCGTAGACTTCTATGAGCTTAAAAATATCACTTTGCAAATTTCACAAGAACAGTCTTAGTGAACGACTTCTTGAGGGGAAAGCTGTAACTGTGAGATAAACTAACACAACACAAAGCAGATTCTAAGACAGTTTCTTTTCGGTTTTTATCTTAGGATATTTCCATTTTCACAATAGCCCTCTATGGGCTTCCAAATATCATTTTGCAAATTTCACAAGAACAGACTTAGTGAACGCCTTCTTGAGGGGAAAGCTGTAACTTTGTGAGATGAATTAACAGAACACAAAGCAGTTTCACATAAAGCTTCATTTCAGTTTTTATCTTAGGATGTATTCTTTTTCACCATAGCCCTCAAAGGGCCTCCAAATATCACTTTGCAAATTCCACAAGAAAAGACTTAGTGAACGGCTTCTAGAGGGGAAAGTTGTAACTTTGTGAGATGAATTAAGAGAACACAAAGGAGTTTCTCAGAAAGCTTCTTTCCAGTTTTTAACAGAAGATATTTTCTTTTTCACCACAGCCCTCTATGGGCTTCTAAATATCACTTTACAAATTCCACAAGAACAGTCTTAGTGAAAGGTTTTTTGGGGAAAGCTGTAACTCTGTGAGATGAATTAACAGAACACAAAGCACTTTCTCATAACGCTTCTTTCAATTTTTTAACGGAAGATATTTCCTTTTTCACCATAGTCCTCTATGGGCTTCTAAATATCACTTTGCAAATTACACAAGAACAGTCTTAGCAAAAGGCTTCTTGAGGGGAAAGCTGTAACTCTGTGACATGAATTAACAGAGCACAAAGCAGTTTCTCAGAAAGCTTCTTTTCAGTTTTTAATTAAAGATATTTCCTTTTTCACCATAGCCCTCTATAGGCTTCCAAATATCACTTTGCATATTCCACAAGAACAGTCTTAGCGAAAGGCTCCTTGAGGGGAAAGCTGTAACTCTGTGAGATGAATTAAAAGAACACAAAGTAGTTTCTCAGAAAGTTTCTTTCAAGATTTTAACGGAAGACATTTACTTTTTCACCATAGTTCACTATGGGCTTCTAAATATCACTTTCTAAATTCCACAAGAACAGTCTTAGCAAAAGGCTTCTTGAGGGGAAAGCTGTAACTCTGTGAGATGAATTAACAGAATACAAATCAGTTTCTCAGAAAGCTTCTTTTTAGGTTTTATCTTATGATATTTCCTTTTTCACCATAGAACTCTATGAGCTTCCAAATATCATTTTGCAATTTCCACAAAATATTCTTAGAGAAAGGCATCTTGAGGGGAAAGCTGTAACTCTGTGAGATGAATTAACAGAATACAAAGTAGTTCCTCAGAAAGCCTCTTTCCAGTTTCTAACGAAGATATTTCCTTTTTCACCTTAGCCCTATATGGGCTTCCAAATATCACTTTCCAAATGACACAAGAACAGTCTTAGCGAAAGGCTTCTTGAGGGGAAAGCTGTAACTCTGTGAGATGAATTAGAAAAACACAAAGTAGTTTCTCAGAAAGTTTCTTTCCAGTTTTTAACGGAAGATATTTCCTTTTTCAACAAAGCCCTCTATGGGCTTCTAAATATCACTCTTAAAATTCCAGAAGAACAGTCTTAGCAAAATCCTTCTTGAGGTGAAAGCTGTAGTTCTCTGAAATGAATTAACAGAACACAAAGCAGTTTCTCAGAAAGGTTCTTTCCAGTTTTTAACTGAAGATAATTCCTTTTTTCCATAGCCCTCTATGGGCTTCCAAATATCACTTTGCAAATTCCACAGGAACAGTCTTAGCGAAAGGATTCTTGAGGGGAAAGCTGTAACTCTGTGAGATGAATTAACAGAACACAAGGCAGTTTCTCAGAAAGCTTCTTTCCTGTTTTAACAGAAAATATTTCGTTTTTCACCATAGCCCTCTATGGGCTTCCAAACAACACTTTGCAAACTCCACAAGAACAGTCTTAGTGAAAGGCTTCTTGAGGGGAAAGCTATAACTCTGTGAGATGAATTAACATAACACCAAGCAGTTTCTCAGAAAGCTTCTTTCCAGTTTTTAACTGAAGATATTTCCTTTTTCACCATAGCTGTCAAAGGACTTCCAAAGATCACTTTGCAAATTCCACAAGAGCAATCTTAGCGAAAGGCTTCTTGAGGGGAAAGCTGTAACTCTGTGAGATGAATTAAAAGAACACCAAGCAGTTTCTCAGAGAGCTTCTTTCCAGTTCTTAACTGAAGATATTTCCTTTTTCACCATAGTCGTTTATGGGCTTCCAAATATCACTTTGCAAATTCCACAAGAATAGTCCTAGCGAAAGGCTTCTTGAGGGGAAAACTGTAACTCTGTGAGATGAATTAACAGAACACAAAGCAGTTTCCTGGAAAGCTTCTTTCCACTTTTTAACAGAAGAATTTCCTTTTTCACCATTGCCCTCTATGGGATTACAAATATCAGAGTGCAAATTTTACAACAACAGTCTTATTGAAGGGCTTCTTGAGGGGAAATCTGTAACACTGTGAAATGAACTAACACAACATAAAGCAGTTTCGCAGACAGCTTCTTTTCGGTTTTTATCTTAGGATATTTCCATTTTCAAAATAGCCCTCTATGGGCTTATAAGTATCACTTTGGGAATTCCACAAGAACAGTTTTATAGAAAGGCTTCTTGAGGGGAAAGCTGTTACTCGGTGAGATGTATTAACAGAACACACGGCAGTTTCTCAGAAAGCTTCTTTCCAGTTTTTAACGGAAGTTATTTCCCTTTTCACCGTAGCCCTCCATGGGCTTCCAAATATCACTTTGCAAATTCCACAAGAACAGTCTTAGCGAAAGGCTTCTGGAGGGGAAGTCTGTAACTCTGTGAGATGAATTAACAGAACAAAAAGCAGTTTCTCACAAATCTTCTTTCCAGTTTTTAACACAAGATATTTCCTTTTTCACCGTCGTCCTCTATGGGCTTCCAAATATCACTTCGCAATTTCCACAAGAACAATCTTAGCGAAAGGCTTCATGAGTGGGAAGCTGTAACTCTGTGAGATGAATTAACAGAACACAAAACAGTCTCTCAGAAACCTTCTTTCCAGTGTTTAACTGACGATATTTCCTTTTTCACTATAGCCCTCTATGGGCTTCCAAATATCACTTTGGAAATCCCACAAGAACAGTCTTAGCGAAAGGCTTCTTGAGCGGAAAGCTATAACGCGGTGATATGTACTAACAGAACACACCGCATATTCTCAGAAAGCTTCTTTCCTGTTTTTAACGGAAGATATTCCCTTTTTCACTTTAGCCCTCTATGGGCTTCCAAATATCACTTTCAAAATTTCACAAAACAGTCTTAATGAACGGCTTCCTGAGGGGAAAGCTGTACTTCTGTGCGTGAAATAACAAAACAGAAAGCAGCTTTTCATACAGCTTCTTTTCGGTTCTTATCTTAGGATATTTCCATTTTCACCATAGCCTACTATGGACATCCAAATATCACTTTGGAAATTCCCCAAAAACAGTCTTAACGGAAGGCTTCTTGAGGCAAAAGCTGTAACTCTTTGAGATGAATTAATAGAACACAAAGCAGTTTCTCAGAAAGCTTCTTTTCAGTTTTTAACTGAAGGTATTTCCTTTTTCACCATTGCCCTCTATGGGCTTCAAAATATCACTTTGTAAATTCCACAACAACAGCCTTAGCGAAAGGCTTCCTGAGGTAAAAGAGTAACTCTGTGACTTGAATTAACAGAACACAAAGCAGTTTCTCAGAAAGCTTCTTTTCAGTTTTTATTTTAGGATGATTCCTTTTTCACCATTGCCCTCTATGTGCCTCCAAATATCACTTTGCAATTCCACAAGAACAGTCTTAGTGAACGGCTTCTTGAGGGGAAACCTGTAACTCTGTGAGAGGAACTAACTGAACACAAAGCAGTTTCTCAGAAGGCTTCTTTCCAGTTTTAACTGAGGATATTTCCTTTTACACCATAGCCCTTTTGGGCTTCCAAATATAACTTTCCAAATGACACAAGAACAGTCTTAGCGAAAGGCTTCTTGAGGGGAAAACTCTAACTCTGTGAGATGAATTAACAGAACAGAAAGCATTTTCTCACAAATCTCCTTTCCAGTTTTTAACGGAAGATATTTCCTTTCTCACCACAGTCCTCTATGGGCTTCCAAATATCACTTTGCGAATCCCACAAGAACAGTCTTAGCGAAAGGCTTCTTGAGAGGAAAGCTGTAACTCAGTGAGACGTATTAACAGAACACACGGCATTTTCTCAGAATGCTTCTTTCCAGTTTTTAACGGAAGATATTTCCTTTTTCCCCTTAGCCCTCTATGGGATTCCAAATATCACTTTGCAAATTCCACAAGAACAGTCTTAGCGAAAGGCTTGTTGAGGGGAAAGCTGTAACTCTGTGAGACGAATTAACAGAACACAAAGCAGTTTCTCAGAAAGCTTCTTTTCAGTTTTTATCTTACGATGCTTCCTTTTTCACCATAGCCCTCTATGGGCTTCCAAATATCAGTTTGCAAATTCCACAAGAACAGTCTTAGTGAACGGCTTCTGGAGGGGAAAGCTGTACCTCTGAGAGATGAGTTAACAGAACACAAAGCTGTTTCTCAGCAATCTTCTTTCCAGTTTTTAACGGAGGATATTTCCTTTTTCACCATAGCCCTCTATGGGATTCCAAATATCACTTTGCAAATTCCACAAGAACAGTGTAAGCGAAAGACTTCTGGAGGGGAAAACTGTAACTATGTGAGATGAATTAACAGAACACAAAGCAGTTTCTCAGATACCTTCTTTCCAGTTTTTATCGAAAGATATTTACTTTTTCACCATAGCCCTCTATGGGTTTCCCAATATCACCTTCCAAATCCCACAAGAACAGTCTTAGCGAAAGGCTTCTTGAGGGGCAAGCTGTAACTCTGTGAGATGCTTTAACAGAACACACGGCAGTTTCTCAAAAAGCTTCTCTCAAGTTTTTAACGGAAGATATTTCCTTTTTCACCATAGCCCTCTATGAGTTTTCAACTATCACTTTGCAAATTTCACAAGAATATTCTCAGATAACTGCTTCTTGAAGGGAAAGCTGTAACTCTGTGAGATGAACTAACAGAACACAAATCAGTTTATCCGAAAGCTCCTTTACAGTTTATAACGGAAAATATTTCCTATTTCACCATAGCCCTCTATGAGATTCTAAATATCACTTTCCAAATTGCAGAAGAACAGTCTTAGTGAAAGGCCTCAGGAGGGGATATCTGTAACACTTTGAGATGAATTAACAGAACACAAAGCAGTATCTCAGAAAGCTTCTTTTCGGATTTTATCTTACTATATTTCCTTTTTCATCATAGCCCTCTATGGTCTTCCAAATATCACGTTGCAAATTACAAAAGAACAGTCTTTGTTAAAGACTTCTTGAGGGGAAAGCTGAAACTCTCTGAGATGAATTAACAGAACACAAAGCAGTTTCTCAGAAAGCTTCTTTTCAGTTTTTATCTTAGGATATTTCCTTTTTCAGCAGAGCCCTCTATGGGCTTCCAAAAACATTTTGCAAATTCCACAAAAACAGTCTTAGCGAAAGGATTCTGGACGGTAAAGCTGTAACTCTGTGAGATGAACTAACAGAACACAAAGCGGTTTCTCAGAAACCTTCTTTTCGTTTTTTATCTTAGGATATTTCCTTTTTCACCAAAGCCCTCTATGGGCTTCCAAATATCACTTTGCAAATTACAGAAGAACAGACTTAGCGAAAGGCTTCTTGAGGGTAAAGCTGTAACTCTGTAAGATGAATTAACAGAACACAAAACATTTTCTCAGAAACCTACTTTTCAGTTTTTACCTTAGAATATTTCCTTTTTCACCATAGCCCTCTATGGGATTACAAATATCACTTTGCAAATTCCACATGAACAGTCTTAGCGAAAGGCTTCTTGAGGGGAAAGCTGTAACTCTGTGAGATGAATTAACAGAACACAAGGCAGTTTCTCAGAAAGCTTATTTCCTGTTTTAACAGAAAATATTTCGTTTTTCACCATAGCCCTCTATGGGCTTCCAAACAACACTTTGCAAACTCCACAAGAACAATCTTAGTGAAAGGCTTCTTGAGGGGAAAGCTATAACTCTGTGAGATGAATTAACATAACACCAAGCAGTTTCTGAGAAAGCTTCTTTCCAGTTTTTATCTAAAGATATTTCCTTTTTCACCTTAGCCCTATATGGGCTTCCAAATATCACTTTCCAAATGACACAAGAACAGTCTTAGCGAAAGGCTTCTTGAGGGGAAAGCTGTAACTCTGTGAGATGAATTAGAAAAACACAAAGTAGTTTCTCAGAAAGTTTCTTTCCAGTTTTTAACGGAAGATATTTCCTTTTTCAACAAAGCCCTCTATGGGCTTCTAAATATCACTTTTAAAATTCCAGAAGAACAGTCTTAGCAAAATCCTTCTTGAGGTGAAAGCTGTAGTTCTCTGAAATGAATTAACAGAACACAAAGCAGTTTCTCAGAAAGGTTCTTTCCAGTTTTTAACTGAAGATAATTCCTTTTTCCATAGCCCTCTATGGGCTTCCAAATATCACTTTGCAAATTCCACAGGAACAGTCTTAGCGAAAGGATTCTTGAGGGGAAAGCTGTAACTCTGTGAGATGAATTAACAGAACACAAGGCAGTTTCTCAGAAAGCTTCTTTCCTGTTTTAACAGAAAATATTTCGTTTTTCACCATAGCCCTCTATGGGCTTCCAAACAACACTTTGCAAACTCCACAAGAACAGTCTTAGTGAAAGGCTTCTTGAGGGGAAAGCTATAACTCTGTGAGATGAATTAACATAACACCAAGCAGTTTCTCAGAAAGCTTCTTTCCAGTTTTTAACTGAAGATATTTCCTTTTTCACCATAGCTGTCAAAGGACTTCCAAAGATCACTTTGCAAATTCCACAAGAGCAATCTTAGCGAAAGGCTTCTTGAGGGGAAAGCTGTAACTCTGTGAGATGAATTAAAAGAACACCAAGCAGTTTCTCAGAGAGCTTCTTTCCAGTTCTTAACTGAAGATATTTCCTTTTTCACCATAGTCGTTTATGGGCTTCCAAATATCACTTTGCAAATTCCACAAGAATAGTCCTAGCGAAAGGCTTCTTGAGGGGAAAACTGTAACTCTGTGAGATGAATTAACAGAACACAAAGCAGTTTCCTGGAAAGCTTCTTTCCACTTTTTAACAGAAGAATTTCCTTTTTCACCATTGCCCTCTATGGGATTACAAATATCAGAGTGCAAATTTTACAACAACAGTCTTATTGAAGGGCTTCTTGAGGGGAAATCTGTAACACTGTGAAATGAACTAACACAACATAAAGCAGTTTCGCAGACAGCTTCTTTTCGGTTTTTATCTTAGGATATTTCCATTTTCAAAATAGCCCTCTATGGGCTTATAAGTATCACTTTGGGAATTCCACAAGAACAGTTTTATAGAAAGGCTTCTTGAGGGGAAAGCTGTTACTCGGTGAGATGTATTAACAGAACACACGGCAGTTTCTCAGAAAGCTTCTTTCCAGTTTTTAACGGAAGTTATTTCCCTTTTCACCGTAGCCCTCCATGGGCTTCCAAATATCACTTTGCAAATTCCACAAGAACAGTCTTAGCGAAAGGCTTCTGGAGGGGAAATCTGTAACTCTGTGAGATGAATTAACAGAACACAAAGCAGTCTCTCAGAAACCTTCTTTCCAGTATTTAACTGACGATATTTCCTTTTTCACTATAGCCCTCTATGGGCTTCCAAATATCACTTTGGAAATCCCACAAGAACAGTCTTAGCGAAAGGCCTCTTGAGCGGAAAGCTGTAACTCGGTGATATGTACTAACAGAACACACCGCATATTCTCAGAAAGCTTCTTTCCAGTTTTTAACGGAAGATATTTCCTTTTTCACTTTAGCCCTCTATGGACTTCCAAATATCACTTGCAAAATTTCACAAAACAGTCTTAATGAACGGCTTCCTGAGGGGAAAGCTGTACCTCTGTGCGTGAACTGACAAAACAGAAAGCAGCTTTTCATACAGATTCTTTTCGGTTCTTATCTTAGGATATTTCCATTTTCACCATAGCCTACTATGGACATCCAAATATCACTTTGGAAATTCCCCAAAAACAGTCTTAACGGAAGGCTTCTTGAGGCAAAAGCTGTAACTCTTTGAGATGAATTAATAGAACACAAAGCAGTTTCTCAGAAAGCTTCTTTTCAGTTTTTAACTGAAGGTATTTCCTTTATCACCATTGCCCTCTATGGGCTTCAAAATATCACTTTGTAAATTCCACAACAACAGCCTTAGTGAAAGGCTTCCTGAGGTAAAAGAGTAACTCTGTGACTTGAATTAACAGAACACAAAGCAGTTTCTCAGAAAGCTTCTTTTCAGTTTTTATTTTAGGATGATTCCTTTTTCACCATTGCCCTCTATGTGCCTCCAAATATCACTTTGCAATTCCACAAGAACAGTCTTAGTGAACGGCTTCCTGAGGGGAAACCTGTAACTCTGTGAGAGGAACTAACTGAACACAAAGCAGTTTCTCAGAAGGCTTCTTTCCAGTTTTAACTGAGGATATTTCCTTTTACACCATAGCCCTTTGGGGCTTCCAAATATAACTTTCCAAATGACACAAGAACAGTCTTAGCGAAAGGCTTCTTGAGGGGAAAACTCTAACTCTGTGAGACATATTAACAGAACACACGGCATTTTCTCAGAATGCTTCTTTCCAGTTTTTAACGGAAGATATTTCCTTTTTCCCCTCAGCCCTCTATGGGTTTCCAAATATCACTTTGCAAATCCCACAAGAACAGTCTTAGCGAAAGGCTTCTTGAGGGGCAAGCTGTAACTCTGTGAGATGCTTTAACAGAACACACGGCAGTTTCTCAAAAAGCTTCTCTCAAGTTTTTAACGGAAGATATTTCCTTTTTCACCATAGCCCTCTATGAGTTTTCTACTATCACTTTGCAAATTTCACAAGAATATTCTCAGATAACTGCTTCTTGAAGGGAAAGCTGTAACTCTGTGAGATGAACTAACAGAACACAAATCAGTTTATCCGAAAGCTCCTTTACAGTTTATAACGGAAAATATTTCCTATTTCACCATAGCCCTCTATGAGATTCTAAATATCACTTTCCAAATTGCAGAAGAACAGTCTTAGTGAAAGGCCTCAGGAGGGGAAATCTGTAACTCTTTGAGATGAATTAACAGAACACAAAGCAGTATCTCAGAAAGCTTCTTTTCGGATTTTATCTTACTATATTTCCTTTTTCATCATAGCCCTCTATGGTCTTCCAAATATCACGTTGCAAATTACAAAAGAACAGTCTTTGTTAAAGACTTCTTGAGGGGAAAGCTGAAACTCTCTGAGATGAATTAACAGAACACAAAGCAGTTTCTCAGAAAGCTTCTTTTCAGTTTTTATCTTAGGATATTTCCTTTTTCAGCAGAGCCCTCTATGGGCTTCCAAAAACATTTTGCAAATTCCACAAAAACAGTCTTAGCGAAAGGATTCTGGACGGTAAAGCTGTAACTCTGTGAGATGAACTAACAGAACACAAAGCGGTTTCTCAGAAACCTTCTTTTCGTTTTTTATCTTAGGATATTTCCTTTTTCACCAAAGCCCTCTATGGGCTTCCAAATATCACTTTGCAAATTACAGAAGAACAGACTTAGCGAAAGGCTTCTTGAGGGTAAAGCTGTAACTCTGTAAGATGAATTAACAGAACACAAAACATTTTCTCAGAAACCTACTTTTCAGTTTTTACCTTAGAATATTTCCTTTTTCACCATAGCCCTCTATGGGATTACAAATATCACTTTGCAAATTCCACATGAACAGTCTTAGCGAAAGGCTTCTTGAGGGGAAAGCTGTAACTCTGTGAGATGAATTAAGAGAACACAAAGCAGTTTTCTAGAAAGATTCTTTCCAGTATTTAACGCAACATATTTCCTTTTTCTCCATAGCCCTGTATGGGCTTCCCACTATCACCTTGCAAATTCCAGAGGAGCAGTCTTAGTGAACGGCTTCTTGAGGGGAAAGCTGTAAGTCTGTGAGATGAATTAAGAGAACACAATGCACTTTCTCAGAAAGCTTCTTATCGGTTTTTATCTTAGGATATACCCTTTTTCGCCATAACCCTGTATGGGCTTCCAATATCGCTTTGCAAATTCCACAAGAACAGTCTGAGTGAACGGCTGCTTGAGGGTAAACTGCACCTCTGTGAGATGAATTAACAGAACATAAAGCAGTTTCTCAGAAAGCTTCTTTGCAGTTTTTAACGGAGGATATTTCCTTTTTCCCCGTAGCCCTATATGGGCTTCCAAATATCACTTTGCAAGTTCTACAAGAACAATCTTAGTGAAAGGCTTCTGAGGGAAAAGCTGTACTTCTGTGACATGAATCAACAGAACACAAAGCAGTTTCTCCGCAATCTTCTTTCCAGTTTTTAACGGTGGATATTTCCTTTTTCACCATAGCCCTCTAAGGGCTTCCAAATATCACTTTGCAAATTCCACAAGAACAGTCTTAGTGAGAGGGTTCTTGAGGGGAAAGCTGTAACTCGGTGAGATGTATTAAGAGAACACACGGCAGTTTCTCAGAATGCCTCTTTCCAGTTTTTAACGGAAGATATTTTCATTTTTACCATAGACTTCTATGAGCTTAAAAATATCACTTTGCAAATTTCACAAGAACAGTCTTAGTGAACGACTTCTTGAGGGGAAAGCTGTAACTGTGAGATAAACTAACACAACACAAAGCAGATTCTAAGGCAGTTTCTTTTCGGTTTTTATCTTAGGATATTTCCATTTTCACAATAGCCCTCTATGGGCTTCCAAATATCATTTTGCAAATTTCACAAGAACAGTCTTAGTGAACGCCTTCTTGAGGGGAAAGCTGTAACTTTGTGAGATGAATTAACACAACACAAAGCAGTTTCACATAAAGCTTCATTTCAGTTTTTATCTTAGGATGTATTCTTTTTCACCATAGCCCTCAAAGGGCCTCCAAATATCACTTTGCAAATTCCACAAGAAAAGACTTAGTGAACGGCTTCTTGAGGGGAAAGTTGTAACTTTGTGAGATGAATTAAGAGAACACAAAAGAGTTTCTCAGAAAGCTTCTTTCCAGTTTTTAACAGAAGATATTTTCTTTTTCACCACAGCCCTCTATGGGCTTCTAAATATCACTTTACAAATTCCACAAGAACGGTCTTAGTGAAAGGTTTTTTGGGGAAAGCTGTAACTCTGTGAGATGAATTAACAGAACACAAAGCACTTTCTCATAACGCTTCTTTCAATTTTTTAACGGAAGATAATTCCTTTTTCACCATAGTCCTCTATGGGATTCTAAATATCACTTTGCAAATTACACAAGAACAGTCTTAGCAAAAGGCTTCTTGAGGGGAAAGCTGTAACTCTGTGACATGAATTAACAGAGCACAAAGCAGTTTCTCAGAAAGCTTC
Organism: Chlorocebus sabaeus; assembly: GCF_047675955.1. Lineage (NCBI taxonomy): Eukaryota > Metazoa > Chordata > Mammalia > Primates > Cercopithecidae > Chlorocebus > Chlorocebus sabaeus. Next base: position 2,225,191 of record NW_027327470.1, on the reverse strand, counting down.
TTTTCAGTTTTTAATTAAAGATATTTCCTTTTTCACCATAGACCTCTATAGGCTTCCAAATATCACTTTGCATATTCCACAAGAACAGTCTTAGCGAAAGGCTCCTTGAGGGGAAAGCTGTAACTCTGTGAGATGAATTAAAAGAACACAAAGTAGTTTCTCAGAAAGTTTCTTTCAAGATTTTAACGGAAGACATTTACTTTTTCACCATAGTACACTATGGGCTTCTAAATATCACTTTCTAAATTCCACAAGAACAGTCTTAGCAAAAGGCTTCTTGAGGGGAAAGCTGTAACTCTGTGAGATGAATTAACAGAATACAAATCAGTTTCTCAGAAAGCTTCTTTTTAGGTTTTATCTTACGATATTTCCTTTTTCACCATAGAACTCTATGAGCTTCCAAATATCATTTTGCAATTTCCACAAAACATTCTTAGAGAAAGGCATCTTGAGGGGAAAGCTGTAACTCTGTGAGATGAATTAACAGAATACAAAGTAGTTCCTCAGAAAGCCTCTTTCCAGTTTCTAACGAAGATATATCCTTTTTCACCTTAGCCCTATATGGGCTTCCAAATATCACTTTCCAAATGACACAAGAACAGTCTTAGCGAAAGGCTTCTTGAGGGGAAAGCTGTAACTCTGTGAGATGAATTAGAAAAACACAAAGTAGTTTCTCAGAAAGTTTCTTTCCAGTTTTTAACGGAAGATATTTCCTTTTTCAACAAAGCCCTCTATGGGCTTCTAAATATCACTTTTAAAATTCCAGAAGAACAGTCTTAGCAAAATCCTTCTTGAGGTGAAAGCTGTAGTTCTCTGAAATGAATTAACAGAACACAAAGCAGTTTCTCAGAAAGGTTCTTTCCAGTTTTTAACTGAAGATAATTCCTTTTTTCCATAGCCCTCTATGGGCTTCCAAATATCACTTTGCAAATTCCACAGGAACAGTGTTAGCGAAAGGATTCTTGAGGGGAAAGCTGTAACTCTGTGAGATGAATTAACAGAACACAAGGCAGTTTCTCAGAAAGCTTCTTTCCTGTTTTAACAGAAAATATTTCGTTTTTCACCATAGCCCTCTATGGGCTTCGAAACAACAGTTTGCAAACTCCACAAGAACAGTCTTAGTGAAAGGCTTTTGAGGGGAAAGCTATCACTCTGTGAGATGAATTAACATAACACCAAGCAGTTTCTGAGAAAGCTTCTTTCCAGTTTTTAACTGAAGATATTTCCTTTTTCATCATACCCCTCTATGAGCTTCCAAATATCACTTTGCAAATTCCACAGTAACAGTCTTAGCGAAAGGCTTCTGGAAGGGAAAGCTGTAACTGTGTGAGATGAATTAACAGAACACAAAGCAGTTTCTGTGAAAGCTTCTTTTCAGTTTTTATCTTAGGCTATTTCCTTTTTCACCATAGCCCTGAATGGGCTTCGAAATATCACTTTGCAAATTCCAAAACAACAGTCTTAGCGAAAGCTTTCTGGAGGGGAAAGCTGTAACTCTCTGAGATGAATTAACAGAACACAAAACAGTTTCTCAGAAAGATTCTTTCCAGTTTTTAACGGAAGATATTTCTTTTTTCACCATAGCCCTCTATGGGCTTCCAAATATCACTTTGGAAATGCCACAAGAACAGTCTTAGCAAAAGACTTCTTGAGGCGAAAGCTGTAACTCTTTGAGATAAATTAGCAGAACACAAATCAATTTCTCAGAAAACTTCATTCAAGTTTTTAACTGAAGATATTTCCTTTTTCACCATAGCCCTCAATGGGTTTCCAAATATCACTTTGCACATCCCACAAGAACAGTCTTAGCGAAAGTCTTCTTAAGGGGAATGCTCTAGCTCTTTGAGATGATTCAACAGGACACAAAGCAGTTTTTCAGAAAGCTTCTTTTCAGTTTCTATCTTAGGCTATTTCCTTTTTCACCATAGCCCTCTATGGTCTTCCAAATATCACCTTGCAAATTCCACAAGAACAGTCTTAGCGAAAAACTTCTGGAGGGGAAAGCTCTAATTCGGTGAGATGTATTAACAGAAAACACGCCAGTTTCTCATAAAGCTTCTTTCCCCTTTTTAACGGGAGATATTTCCTTTTTCACCATAGCCCTCTATGGGTTACCAAATATGAATTTGCAAATTGCACAAGAAGAGTCTTAGTGAATGGCTTCTTGAGGGGAAAGCTCAAACTCTGTGAGATGAACTAACAGAACACAAAGCAGTTTCTCAGAAAGCTTCTTTTCTGTTTTTAACGGAAGATTTCGAAATTTTGCTTTGCAAATTCCACAAGAACAGTCTTAGCCAAAGACTTCTGGAGGGGAAAGCTGTAACTCATGAGATGAAATAACAGAACACAAAGCAGTTTCTCAGAAAGCTTCTTTCCAGTTTTTAAGGGAAGATATTTCCTTTTTCATCATAGCCATCTATGGGCTTCCAAATATCACTTTGCAAATTCCACAAGAACAGTCTTAGTGAACGGCTTCTTGAGGGGAAAGCTGTAAATCGGTGAGATGAATAAACAGAACACAAAGGAGTTACTCATAAAGCTTCTTTCCAGTTTTTAACTAAAGATATTTCCTTTTTCACCATAGCCCTCTATGGGCTTCCAAAATCACTTTGCAAATTCCACAAAGCAGTCTTAGCGAAAGGCTTCTGGAGAGCAAAGCTGTAATTCTGTGAGATAAATTAACAGAACACAAAGCAGTTTCTCAGAAATCTTCTTTCCAGTTTTCATCTTAGGATATTTCCTTTTTCACCCATAGCCCTCTATGGGCTTCCAAATATCACTATGCAAATCCCACAGGAACTGTCTTAGCGAAAGGCTTCTTGTGGAGTGGCTTCTTGAGGGGAAAGCGGTAACACTGGGAGATTAACTAACAGAACACAAAGCAGTTTCTCAGAAAGTTTCCTCTCGTTTTTTATCTTAGGATATTTCCTTTTTCACCTTAGCCATCTCTGGGCTTCCAATTATCACTTTGCGAATTCCACAAGAACAATCTTAGCAGAAGCTGTCTTCAGGGGAAAGCTCTAATTCTATGAGATGAATTAACAGAACACACAGCAGTTTCTCAGAAAGCTTCTTTTCAGTTTATAACTGAAGATATTTCCTTTTTCACCGTAGCCCTCCATGGGCTTCCAAATATCACTTTGCAAATACCACAACAGCAGCCTTAGCGAAAGGCTTCTTGAGGGTAAAGCTGTAACTCTGTGAGTTGAATTAACAGAACTCAAAGCAGTTTCTCAGAAAGCTTCTTTCCAGTTTTTAACGGAAGATATTTCCTTTTACACCATAGCCCTCTATGGGTTTCCAAATATCACTTTGCAAATTTCACAAGAACAGTCTTAGTGAACGGCTTCTTGGGGAGAAAGCTGAAACTCTGTGAGATGAACTAACAGAACACAAAACAGTTTCTCAAAGAGCTTCTTTTCGGTTTTTAGCGGAAGACATTTACTTTTTCACCATAGCCCTCTATGTGCTTCCAAATATCACTTTTCAAATTCCACAAGAGCAGTCTTAACGAAGGGCTTCTGGAGGGGAAAGTTGTAACTCTGTGAGATAAATTAACAGAACAGAAAGCAGTTTCTCAGAAAGCTTCTTTCCAGTTTTTAACTGAAGATATTTCCTTTTTCACCATAGCCCTCTAGGGGTTCCAAATATCACTTTGCAAATTCCACAAGGATAGTCTTAAGGAAAAGATTCTGGAGGGGAAAGCTATAACTCTGTGAGATGAATTGACAGAACACAAAACAGTTTCACAGAAACCTTCTTTCCAGTTTTTAACTGAAGAAATTTCCTTTTTCACCATAGCGCTCTATGGGCTTCCAAATAAGACTTTGCAAATCGCACAAGAACAGTCTTAGCGAAAGGCTTGTTGAGGGGGAAAGCTGTTAATCTGTGAGATGAATTAACAAAACACAAGGCAGTTTCTCCGAAAGCTTCCTTTAAGTTTTTATCTTAGGTAATTTCCTTTTTCACCACAGCCCTCTATGGGCTTCCCAACGTCACTTTTCAAATTACACAAGAACAGTCTTAGCGAAAGGCTTCTTGAGGGGAAAGCTGTAACCCTGTGAGTTGAATTAACAGAACACAAAGCAGTTTCTCCGAAGGCTTCTATTCAGTTTTTACCTTAGAATATTTCCTTTTTCACCATAGCCTTGTAAGGGCTTCCAAATATAACTTTGCAAATTCCACATGAAAAGTCTTAGTGAAAAGCTTCTTGAGGGGAAGCTGTAACTCTCTGAGATGAATTAATAGAACACAAAGCAGTTTCTCAGAAAGCTTCTTTCCACTTTTTAACGGAAGATATTTCCTTTTTCACCATAGCCCTCTATGGGCTTCCAAATATGACTTTGAATATCTCACAAAAACATTCTTAGCGAAGGCTTCTTGTGGGGAAAGCTGTAACTCGGTCAGATGTATAATTAACAGAACACACGGCAGTTTCTCAGAAAGCTTCTTTTCAGTTTTTAACTGAAGATATTTCCTTTTTCATCATACCCCTCTATGAGCTTCCAAATATCACTTTGCAAATTCCACAGTAACAGTCTTAGCGAAAGGCTTCTGGAAGGGAAAGCTGTAACTGTGTGAGATGAATTAACAGAACACAAAGCAGTTTCTGTGAAAGCTTCTTTTCAGTTTTTATCTTAGGCTATTTCCTTTTTCACCATAGCCCTGAATGGGCTTCGAAATATCACTTTGCAAATTCCAAAACAACAGTCTTAGCGAAAGCTTTCTGGAGGGGAAAGCTGTAACTCTCTGAGATGAATTAACAGAACACAAAACAGTTTCTCAGAAAGATTCTTTCCAGTTTTTAACGGAAGATATTTCTTTTTTCACCATAGCCCTCTATGGGCTTCCAAATATCACTTTGGAAATGCCACAAGAACAGTCTTAGCAAAAGACTTCTTGAGGCGAAAGCTGTAACTCTTTGAGATAAATTAGCAGAACACAAATCAGTTTCTCAGAAAACTTCTTTCAAGTTTTTAACTGAAGATATTTCCTTTTTCACCATAGCCCTCAATGGGTTTCCAAATATCACTTTGCACATCCCACAAGAACAGTCTTAGCGAAAGTCTTCTTAAGGGGAATGCTCTAGCTCTTTGAGATGATTCAACAGGACACAAAGCAGTTTTTCAGAAAGCTTCTTTTCAGTTTCTATCTTAGGCTATTTCCTTTTTCACCATAGCCCTCTATGGTCTTCCAAATATCACCTTGCAAATTCCACAAGAACAGTCTTAGCGAAAAACTTCTGGAGGGGAAAGCTCTAATTCGGTGAGATGTATTAACAGAAAACACGCCAGTTTCTCATAAAGCTTCTTTCCCCTTTTTAACGGGAGATATTTCCTTTTTCACCATAGCCCTCTATGGGTTACCAAATATGAATTTGCAAATTGCACAAGAAGAGTCTTAGTGAATGGCTTCTTGAGGGGAAAGCTCAAACTCTGTGAGATGAACTAACAGAACACAAAGCAGTTTCTCAGAAAGCTTCTTTTCTGTTTTTAACGGAAGATTTCGAAATTTTGCTTTGCAAATTCCACAAGAACAGTCTTAGCCAAAGACTTCTGGAGGGGAAAGCTGTAACTCATGAGATGAAATAACAGAACACAAAGCAGTTTCTCAGAAAGCTTCTTTCCAGTTTTTAAGGGAAGATATTTCCTTTTTCATCATAGCCATCTATGGGCTTCCAAATATCACTTTGCAAATTCCACAAGAACAGTCTTAGTGAACGGCTTCTTGAGGGGAAAGCTGTAAATCGGTGAGATGAATAAACAGAACACAAAGGAGTTACTCATAAAGCTTCTTTCCAGTTTTTAACTAAAGATATTTCCTTTTTCACCATAGCCCTCTATGGGCTTCCAAAATCACTTTGCAAATTCCACAAAGCAGTCTTAGCGAAAGGCTTCTGGAGAGCAAAGCTGTAATTCTGTGAGATAAATTAACAGAACACAAAGCAGTTTCTCAGAAATCTTCTTTCCAGTTTTCATCTTAGGATATTTCCTTTTTCACCCATAGCCCTCTATGGGCTTCCAAATATCACTATGCAAATCCCACAGGAACTGTCTTAGCGAAAGGCTTCTTGTGGAGTGGCTTCTTGAGGGGAAAGCGGTAACACTGGGAGATTAACTAACAGAACACAAAGCAGTTTCTCAGAAAGTTTCTTCTCGTTTTTTATCTTAGGATATTTCCTTTTTCACCTTAGCCATCTCTGGGCTTCCAATTATCACTTTGCGAATTCCACAAGAACAATCTTAGCAGAAGCTGTCTTCAGGGGAAAGCTCTAATTCTATGAGATGAATTAACAGAACACACAGCAGTTTCTCAGAAAGCTTCTTTTCAGTTTCTAACTGAAGATATTTCCTTTTTCACCGTAGCCCTCCATGGGCTTCCAAATATCACTTTGCAAATACCACAACAGCAGCCTTAGCGAAAGGCTTCTTGAGGGTAAAGCTGTAACTCTGTGAGTTGAATTAACAGAACTCAAAGCAGTTTCTCAGAAAGCTTCTTTCCAGTTTTTAACGGAAGATATTTCCTTTTACACCATAGCCCTCTATGGGTTTCCAAATATCACTTTGCAAATTTCACAAGAACAGTCTTAGTGAACGGCTTCTTGAGGAGAAAGCTGAAACTCTGTGAGATGAACTAACAGAACACAAAGCAGTTTCTCAAAGAGCTTCTTTTCGGTTTTTAGCGGAAGACATTTACTTTTTCACCATAGCCCTCTATGTGCTTCCAAATATCACTTTTCAAATTCCACAAGAGCAGTCTTAACGAAGGGCTTCTGGAGGGGAAAGTTGTAACTCTGTGAGATAAATTAACAGAACAGAAAGCAGTTTCTCAGAAAGCTTCTTTCCAGTTTTTAACTGAAGATATTTCCTTTTTCACCATAGCCCTCTAGGGGTTCCAAATATCACTTTGCAAATTCCACAAGGATAGTCTTAAGGAAAAGATTCTGGAGGGGAAAGCTATAACTCTGTGAGATGAATTGACAGAACACAAAACAGTTTCACAGAAACCTTCTTTCCAGTTTTTAACTGAAGAAATTTCCTTTTTCACCATAGCGCTCTATGGGCTTCCAAATAAGACTTTGCAAATCGCACAAGAACAGTCTTAGCGAAAGGCTTGTTGAGGGGAAAGCTGTTAATCTGTGAGATGAATTAACAGAACACAAGGCAGTTTCTCCGAAAGCTTCCTTTAAGTTTTTATCTTAGGTAATTTCCTTTTTCACCACAGCCCTCTATGGGCTTCCCAACGTCACTTTTCAAATTACACAAGAACAGTCTTAGCGAAAGGCTTCTTGAGGGGAAAGCTGTAACACTGTGAGTTGAATTAACAGAACACAAAGCAGTTTCTCCGAAGGCTTCTATTCAGTTTTTACCTTAGAATATTTCCTTTTTCACCATAGCCCTGTAAGGGCTTCCAAATATAACTTTGCAAATTCCACATGAAAAGTCTTAGTGAAAAGCTTCTTGAGGGGAAGCTGTAACTCTCTGAGATGAATTAATAGAACACAAAGCAGTTTCTCAGAAAGCTTCTTTCCACTTTTTAACGGAAGATATTTCCTTTTTCACCATAGCCCTCTATGGGCTTCCAAATATGACTTTGAATATCTCACAAAAACATTCTTAGCGAAGGCTTCTTGTGGGGAAAGCTGTAACTCGGTCAGATGTATAATTAACAGAACACACGGCAGTTTCTCAGAAAGCTTCTTTTCAGTTTTTAACTGAAGATATTTCCTTTTTCATCATACCCCTCTATGAGCTTCCAAATATCACTTTGCAAATTCCACAGTAACAGTCTTAGCGAAAGGCTTCTGGAAGGGAAAGCTGTAACTGTGTGAGATGAATTAACAGAACACAAAGCAGTTTCTGTGAAAGCTTCTTTTCAGTTTTTATCTTAGGCTATTTCCTTTTTCACCATAGCCCTGAATGGGCTTCGAAATATCACTTTGCAAATTCCAAAACAACAGTCTTAGCGAAAGCTTTCTGGAGGGGAAAGCTGTAACTCTCTGAGATGAATTAACAGAACACAAAACAGTTTCTCAGAAAGATTCTTTCCAGTTTTTAACGGAAGATATTTCTTTTTTCACCATAGCCCTCTATGGGCTTCCAAATATCACTTTGGAAATGCCACAAGAACAGTCTTAGCAAAAGACTTCTTGAGGCGAAAGCTGTAACTCTTTGAGATAAATTAGCAGAACACAAATCAGTTTCTCAGAAAACTTCTTTCAAGTTTTTAACTGAAGATATTTCCTTTTTCACCATAGCCCTCAATGGGTTTCCAAATATCACTTTGCACATCCCACAAGAACAGTCTTAGCGAAAGTCTTCTTAAGGGGAATGCTCTAGCTCTTTGAGATGATTCAACAGGACACAAAGCAGTTTTTCAGAAAGCTTCTTTTCAGTTTCTATCTTAGGCTATTTCCTTTTTCACCATAGCCCTCTATGGTCTTCCAAATATCACCTTGCAAATTCCACAAGAACAGTCTTAGCGAAAAACTTCTGGAGGGGAAAGCTCTAATTCGGTGAGATGTATTAACAGAAAACACGCCAGTTTCTCATAAAGCTTCTTTCCCCTTTTTAACGGGAGATATTTCCTTTTTCACCATAGCCCTCTATGGGTTACCAAATATGAATTTGCAAATTGCACAAGAAGAGTCTTAGTGAATGGCTTCTTGAGGGGAAAGCTCAAACTCTGTGAGATGAACTAACAGAACACAAAGCAGTTTCTCAGAAAGCTTCTTTTCTGTTTTTAACGGAAGATTTCGAAATTTTGCTTTGCAAATTCCACAAGAACAGTCTTAGCCAAAGACTTCTGGAGGGGAAAGCTGTAACTCATGAGATGAAATAACAGAACACAAAGCAGTTTCTCAGAAAGCTTCTTTCCAGTTTTTAAGGGAAGATATTTCCTTTTTCATCATAGCCATCTATGGGCTTCCAAATATCACTTTGCAAATTCCACAAGAACAGTCTTAGTGAACGGCTTCTTGAGGGGAAAGCTGTAAATCGGTGAGATGAATAAACAGAACACAAAGGAGTTACTCATAAAGCTTCTTTCCAGTTTTTAACTAAAGATATTTCCTTTTTCACCATAGCCCTCTATGGGCTTCCAAAATCACTTTGCAAATTCCACAAAGCAGTCTTAGCGAAAGGCTTCTGGAGAGCAAAGCTGTAATTCTGTGAGATAAATTAACAGAACACAAAGCAGTTTCTCAGAAATCTTCTTTCCAGTTTTCATCTTAGGATATTTCCTTTTTCACCCATAGCCCTCTATGGGCTTCCAAATATCACTATGCAAATCCCACAGGAACTGTCTTAGCGAAAGGCTTCTTGTGGAGTGGCTTCTTGAGGGGAAAGCGGTAACACTGGGAGATTAACTAACAGAACACAAAGCAGTTTCTCAGAAAGTTTCCTCTCGTTTTTTATCTTAGGATATTTCCTTTTTCACCTTAGCCATCTCTGGGCTTCCAATTATCACTTTGCGAATTCCACAAGAACAATCTTAGCAGAAGCTGTCTTCAGGGGAAAGCTCTAATTCTATGAGATGAATTAACAGAACACACAGCAGTTTCTCAGAAAGCTTCTTTTCAGTTTCTAACTGAAGATATTTCCTTTTTCACCGTAGCCCTCCATGGGCTTCCAAATATCACTTTGCAAATACCACAACAGCAGCCTTAGCGAAAGGCTTCTTGAGGGTAAAGCTGTAACTCTGTGAGTTGAATTAACAGAACTCAAAGCAGTTTCTCAGAAAGCTTCTTTCCAGTTTTTAACGGAAGATATTTCCTTTTACACCATAGCCCTCTATGGGTTTCCAAATATCACTTTGCAAATTTCACAAGAACAGTCTTAGTGAACGGCTTCTTGAGGAGAAAGCTGAAACTCTGTGAGATGAACTAACAGAACACAAAGCAGTTTCTCAAAGAGCTTCTTTTCGGTTTTTAGCGGAAGACATTTACTTTTTCACCATAGCCCTCTATGTGCTTCCAAATATCACTTTTCAAATTCCACAAGAGCAGTCTTAACGAAGGGCTTCTGGAGGGGAAAGTTGTAACTCTGTGAGATAAATTAACAGAACAGAAAGCAGTTTCTCAGAAAGCTTCTTTCCAGTTTTTAACTGAAGATATTTCCTTTTTCACCATAGCCCTCTAGGGGTTCCAAATATCACTTTGCAAATTCCACAAGGATAGTCTTAAGGAAAAGATTCTGGAGGGGAAAGCTATAACTCTGTGAGATGAATTGACAGAACACAAAACAGTTTCACAGAAACCTTCTTTCCAGTTTTTAACTGAAGAAATTTCCTTTTTCACCATAGCGCTCTATGGGCTTCCAAATAAGACTTTGCAAATCGCACAAGAACAGTCTTAGCGAAAGGCTTGTTGAGGGGGAAAGCTGTTAATCTGTGAGATGAATTAACAGAACACAAGGCAGTTTCTCCGAAAGCTTCCTTTAAGTTTTTATCTTAGGCAATTTCCTTTTTCACCACAGCCCTCTATGGGCTTCCCAACGTCACTTTTCAAATTACACAAGAACAGTCTTAGCGAAAGGCTTCTTGAGGGGAAAGCTGTAACACTGTGAGTTGAATTAACAGAACACAAAGCAGTTTCTCCGAAGGCTTCTATTCAGTTTTTACCTTAGAATATTTCCTTTTTCACCATAGCCCTGTAAGGGCTTCCAAATATAACTTTGCAAATTCCACATGAAAAGTCTTAGTGAAAAGCTTCTTGAGGGGAAGCTGTAACTCTCTGAGATGAATTAATAGAACACAAAGCAGTTTCTCAGAAAGCTTCTTTCCACTTTTTAACGGAAGATATTTCCTTTTTCACCATAGTCCTCTATGGGCTTCCAAATATGACTTTGAATATCTCACAAAAACATTCTTAGCGAAGGCTTCTTGTGGGGAAAGCTGTAACTCGGTCAGATGTATAATTAACAGAACACACGGCAGTTTCTCAGAAAGCTTCTTTTCAGTTTTTAACTGAAGATATTTCCTTTTTCATCATACCCCTCTATGAGCTTCCAAATATCACTTTGCAAATTCCACAGTAACAGTCTTAGCGAAAGGCTTCTGGAAGGGAAAGCTGTAACTGTGTGAGATGAATTAACAGAACACAAAGCAGTTTCTGTGAAAGCTTCTTTTCAGTTTTTATCTTAGGCTATTTCCTTTTTCACCATAGCCCTGAATGGGCTTCGAAATATCACTTTGCAAATTCCAAAACAACAGTCTTAGCGAAAGCTTTCTGGAGGGGAAAGCTGTAACTCTCTGAGATGAATTAACAGAACACAAAACAGTTTCTCAGAAAGATTCTTTCCAGTTTTTAACGGAAGATATTTCTTTTTTCACCATAGCCCTCTATGGGCTTCCAAATATCACTTTGGAAATGCCACAAGAACAGTCTTAGCAAAAGACTTCTTGAGGCGAAAGCTGTAACTCTTTGAGATAAATTAGCAGAACACAAATCAGTTTCTCAGAAAACTTCTTTCAAGTTTTTAACTGAAGATATTTCCTTTTTCACCATAGCCCTCAATGGGTTTCCAAATATCACTTTGCACATCCCACAAGAACAGTCTTAGCGAAAGTCTTCTTAAGGGGAATGCTCTAGCTCTTTGAGATGATTCAACAGGACACAAAGCAGTTTTTCAGAAAGCTTCTTTTCAGTTTCTATCTTAGGCTATTTCCTTTTTCACCATAGCCCTCTATGGTCTTCCAAATATCACCTTGCAAATTCCACAAGAACAGTCTTAGCGAAAAACTTCTGGAGGGGAAAGCTCTAATTCGGTGAGATGTATTAACAGAAAACACGCCAGTTTCTCATAAAGCTTCTTTCCCCTTTTTAACGGGAGATATTTCCTTTTTCACCATAGCCCTCTATGGGTTACCAAATATGAATTTGCAAATTGCACAAGAAGAGTCTTAGTGAATGGCTTCTTGAGGGGAAAGCTCAAACTCTGTGAGATGAACTAACAGAACACAAAGCAGTTTCTCTGAAATCTTCTTTCCAGTTTTTAACGGAAGATATTTCCTTTTTTACCGTAGACCTCTATGGGCTTCCAAATATCACTTTGCAAATTCCACAAGATCAGTCTTAGCGAAAGACTTCTTGAGGGGAAAACTGTAACTCTGTGACATGAATTAACAGAAAACAAAGCAGTTTCTCAGAAAGATTCTTTCCAGTTTTTAACTGAGGATATTTCCTTTTTCACCAAAGACCCCTAAAGGCTTCCAAATATCACTTTACAAATTTCAAAAGAACAGTCTTAGTTAACGGCTTCTTGAGGGAAAACCTGTAACACTGTGAGATGAATTAACACAACACAAAGCAGTTTCCCAAAAAGCTTCTTTCCAGTTTTAACTGAAGATATTTTCTTTTTCACCATAGAACTCTATGGGCTTCCAAATATCACTTTGCAAATTCCATAAGAACAGTTTTAGGGAATGGCTTCTTGAGGGGAAAGCTGAAAGTCTGTGGGATGAATTAACAGAACACAAAGCAGATTCTCAGAAAGCTTCTTTTCAATTTTTATCTTAGGATACTTCCTTTTCCACCATAACCCTCTGTGGGCTTCCAAATATCACCTCGCAAATTCCATAAGAACAGTCTTAGCGAAAGGTTCTTGAGGGGAAAGCTGTAACTCTGTGAGAGGAATTAAGAGAACACAAATCAGTTTCTCAGAAAGCTTCTTTCCAGTTTTTAACTGAAGATATTTCGTTTTTCACCGTAGCCCTCTATGGGCTTCCGAATATCACTTTGCAAATTATAAAAGAACATTCTTAGTGAAAGGCTTCTTGAGGGGAAAGTTGTAACTCTGTGAGATGAATTAACAGAACATAAACCAGTTTCTCAGAAATCTTCTTTGCAGTTTTTAACGGAAGATATTTCATTTTCACCATAGACCTCTATGGGCTTTCAAATATCACTTTGTAAATTCCACTGGAACAGTCTTAGCGAAGGGTTTCTTGAGGGGAAAGCTGTAACTCTGTGAGGTGCATTAACAGACCACAAAGCGGTTTCTCCGAGGGCTTCTTTTCAATTTTAATCTTAGGATGATTTCTTCTTCACCATAGCCCTCAATGGGCTTCCAAATATCACTTTGCAAATTCCTCAAAAGCAGTCTTAGGGAATGGCTTTTTCAGAGGAAAGCTGTAACTCTATAAGATGAATTAACAGAACACAAAGCAGTTTCTCAGAAAGCCTGTTTCCATTTTTTTACGGAAGATATTTCCTTTTTCACAATAGCTCACTATGGGCTTCCAAATATCACTTTGTAAATTACACAAGAACAGTCTTAGTGAAAGGCTTCTTGAGGGGAGAGCTGTAACTCTGTGAGATGAAATAACATAACAAAAAGCAGTTTCTCAGAAAGCTACTTTTCAATTTTTATCTTAGGATATTTCCTTTTCCACCATAGCCCTCTGTGGGCTTCCAAATATCACTTTGCAAATTCCTCAAAACAATCTTAGCGAAAGGCTTCTTGAGGGTATAGCTGTAACTTTGTGAGATGCATTAGCAGAACACAAAGCAGTTTCTCAGAAAGAGTCTTTTCAATTTTTATCATAGGATATTTCCTTTTTCACCATAGCCCTCTTAGGGCTTCCAAATATCACTTTCCAAATTCCACAAGAACAGTCTTAGCGAAAGTCTTCCTGAGGGGGAAGCTGTAACACTCTGAGATGAAATAACAGAACACAAAGCACTTTTTCAGAAAACTTCTTTCCAGTTTTTAACTGAAGCTATTTCCTTTTTCACCATAGCCCTCTATGGGCTTCAAAATATCACTTTGCAAATTCCACAAGTACAGTCTTAGCGAATGGCTTCTTGAGGGGAAAGCTGTAACCCTATGAGATGAATTAACAGAACACAAAGCAGTTTCTCAGAAAGCTTCTTTTCAGTTTTTAACTACAGATATTTCCTTTTTCACCATAGCTCTCTAAGGGCTTCCAAATATCACTTTGCAATTTCCACAAGAACAGTCTTAGCGAAAGGCTTCTTGAGGGGAAAGCTGTAACTCTGTGAGATGTATTAACAGATCTCAAAGCAGTTTCTCAGAAACTTCTATCCAGTTTTTAGCGGAAGATATTTCCTTTATCCCCGTAGCCATCTAAGGTCTACCAAATATCACTTTGCAAATTCCATAAGAACAGTCTTAGCGAAAGGCTTCTTGTGGGGAAAGCTGTAACTCTTTGAGATGAACTATCATAACACAAATCAGTTTCTCAGAAAGCTTTTTTCCAGTTTTTAACTGAAGATATTTACTTTTTCACCATAGACCTCTTTAGGCTACCAACTATCACTTTGCAAATTTCACAACACCATTTTAGCGAAAGGCTTCTTTAGGGGAAAGCTGTAACTCTGTGTGATGAATTAACAGAACAAAAAGAAGGTTCTCAGAAAGCTTCTTGTCAGTTTTTATCTTACAATATTTCCTTTTTCAACATGGCCCTCTATGGGCTTCCAAATATCACTTTGCAAATTCCACAAGAACAGTCTTAGCGAATGGCTTCTTGAGGGGAAAGCTGTAACTCTGTGAGATGAATTAACAGAAAAGAAATCAGTTTCTCAGAAAGCTTCTTTTCAGTTTATAACTGAAGATATTTCCTTTATCACCATAGCCCTCTATGTTCTTCCAAATATCACTTTGCATATTCCACAAGAACAGTCTTAGCGAAAGGCTTCTTCAGTGTCAAGCTGTTACTGTGTGAGATGAATTAACAGAACACAAAGCAATTTCTCATAAAGCTTCTTTTCAGTTTTTTTCTTGGGATATTTCCTTTTTCACCATAGCACTCTATGGGCTTCCAAATATCACTTTGCAAATTCCACAAGAACAGTCTTAGCGAAAGACTTCTTGACGGGAAAGCTGTAACTCTGTGAAATGAATTAACGGAAAACGAAGCAGTTTCTCAGAAAGCTTCTCTCCAGTTTTTAACTGAGGATATTTCCTTTTTCACCTTAGGACTCTGTGAGCTTCGAAATATCACTTTGCAAATTCCACAAGAACAACCTTAGCGAAAGGATTCTTGAGGGGTAAGCTGTAACTCTGTGAGATGAATTAGCAGAACATAAAGCAGTTTCTCAGAAATCTTCTTTGCAGATTTTAATGGAAGATATCTTATTTTCACCCTAGCCCTCTATGGGCTTCCAAATATCACTTTGCCAATTCCACAAGAACAGTCTTAGCGAAAGGCTTCTTGAGGGGAAAGATGTAACTCTGTGAGATGAATTATCAGAACACAAAGCAGATTCTCAGAAATCTTCTTTGCAGTTTTTAACTGAAGATATTTCCTTTTTCACCATAGCCCTCCATGGGCTACAAAATATCACTTTGCAAATTTACAAGAACAGTCTTAGTGAACGGCTTCTTGAGGGGAAACCTGTAACTCTGTGAGATATATTAACAGAACACAAAGCAGTTTTTCGGAAAATTTCTATCCTGTTTTTAACGGAAGATATTTCCTTTTTCACCATAGCCCTCTATGGGCTTCCATATATCACTTTGTAAATTCAACAAGAACAGACTTATCGAAAGGCTTCTTGAGGGGAAAGCTGTAACTCTGTGAAATGAATTAAGAGAACACAAAGCAGTTTCTCAGAGATCTTCTTTGCAGTTTTCAACTGAAGATATTTCCTTTTTCAACATAGGCCTCTGTGTGTTTAAAATATCACTTTGCAAATTTCACGAGAACAGTCTTAGTGAACGACTTCTTGAGGGGAAAGCTGTAACACTGTGAGATGAATTAACGGATCACAGAGCAGTTTCTCAGAAAGCTTCTTTTCAGTTTTTAACTGAAGATATTTCCTTTTACACCATAGCCCTCTAAGGGCTTCCAAATATCACTCTGCCAATTCCACAAGAACACGTTAGCGGAAGACTTCTTGAGGGGAAAGCTGTAACTCTGTGAGATGAATTAACAGAACACAAAGCAGTGTCTCAGAAATGTTCCTTGCAGTTTTTAACTGTAGATATTTCCCTTTTCACCATAGCCCTCTAAGGGCTTTAAATATCACCTTGCTAATTTCCCAAGAACAGTCTTAGTGAACGGCTTCTTGAGGGGAAAGCTGTAACTCTGTGAGATGAATTAACAGAACACAAAGCAGTTTCTCAGAAAGCTCCTTTCCAGGTTTTAAAGGAAGATATTTACTTTTTCACCATAGCCCTCTATGGGCTTTCAAATATCACTTTGTAAATTACACAAGAAGAGTCTTAGCGAAAGGCTTCTTGAGGGAAAAACTGTATCTGTGTGAGATGAGATAACAGAACACAAAGCACTTTCTCAGAAATCTTCTTTGCAGTTTTTACCTGAAGATATTTCCTTAAACACCATAGCCCTCCAGGGACTTCCAAATATCACTTTAAAAATTCCACAAGAACAGTCTTAGTGAAAGGCTTCTTGAGGGGAAACATATAACTCTGTGAGATGAATTAACAGAATTCAAAGCCGTTTCTCAGAAACCTTCTTTGCAGTTTTTAACTGAAGATATTTCCTTTTTCACTAGAGCCCTCCATGGGCTTCCAAATATCACTTTGCAAATTTCACAAGAACAGACTTTGTGAACGGCTTCTTGAGGGGAAAGCTGTAACTCTGTGAGACGTATTAACAGAACACAAAGCAGTTTCTCAAAAAGCTTCTTTCCAGTTTTTAACGGAAGATATTTCCTTTTACACCATAGCTCTCTATGACCTTCCGAATATCACTTTGCAAATTCCACAAGAACAGTCTTATCGAAAGGCTTCTTGAGGGAAAAACTGTATCTCTGTGAGATGCATTAACAGAACACAAAGCAGTTTCTCACAAAGCTTCTTTTCAGTTTTTATCTTTGGATATTTCCCTTTTCACCATAGCTCTCTATGGGCTTCCAAATATCACTTTGCAAATTCCACAAGAAGAGTCTTAGCGAAAGGCTTCTTGAGGGGAAAGCTGTAACTCTTTAAGATGAATTAACAGAACACAAAGCAGTTTGTCAGAAATGTTCTTTGCAGTTTTTAACGGAAGATATTTCATTTTCACCATAGACCTCCATGGGCTTTCAAATATCACTTTGAAAATTACACAAGAAGAGTCTTAGCGATAGGCTTCTTGAGGGAACAGCTGTATCTGTGTGAGATGAGCTTACAGAACACAAAGCACTTTCTCAGAAATCTTCTTTGCAGTTTTTACCTCAAGATATTTCCTTAAACACCATAGCCCTTCAGGGGCTTCCAAATAGTACTTTGAAAATTTCACAAGAACAGTCTTAGCGAAAGGCTTCTTGAGGGGAAACATGTAACTCTGTGAGATGAATTAACAGAATACAAAGCCGTTTCTCAAAAACCTTCTTTGCAGTTTTTAACTGAAGATATTTCCTTTTTCACTAGAGCCCTCCATGGGCTTCCCAATATCACTTTGCAAATTTCACAAGAACAGACTTGGTGAACGGCTTCTTGAGGGGAAAGCTGTAACTCTGTGAGACGTATTAACAGAACACAAAGCAGGTTCTCTAAAAGCTTCTTTCCAGTTTTTAACGGAAGATATTTCTTTCTTCACCATAGCTCTCTATGACCTTCCGAATATCACTTTGCAAATCCCACAAGAACAGTCTTATCGAAAGGCTTCTTGAGGGGAAAGCTGTATCTCTGCGAGATGCATTAACAGAACACGAAGCAGTTTCTCACAAAGCTTCTTCTCAGTTTTTATCTTTGGATATTTCCTTTTTCACCATAGCTCTCTATGGGCTTCCAAATATCACTTTGCAAATTCCACAAGAAGAGTCTTAGCGAAAGGCTTCTTGAGGGGAAAGCTGTAACTCTCTGAGATGAATTAACAGAACACAAAGCAGTTTCTCAGAAATCTTCTTTGCAGTTTTTAACGGAAGATATTTCATTTTCACCATAGACCTCTATGGACTTCCAAATATCACTTTGCAAATTCCACAAGAACAGTCTTAGCGAAAGCCTTCTTGAGAGGAAAGCTGTAAATCTGTGAGATGCATTAACAAAACACAAAGCGGTTTCTCCGAAGGTTTCTTTTCAATTTTTATCTTAGGATGCTTTCTTCTTCACCATAGCCCACTATGGGCTTCCAAATATCACTTTGCGAATTCCACAAAAGCAGTCTTAGGGAATGGCTTTTTGAGAGGAAAGCAGTAACTCTGTAAGATGAATTAACAGAACACAAAGCAGTTTCTCAGAAAGCCTCTTTGAGTTTTTTACGGAAGATATTTCCTTTATCACCATAGCCCTCTATGGGCTTCCAAACATCACTTTGCAAATTACACAAGAACAGTCTTAGTGAAAGGCTCCTTGAGGGGAAAGCTGTAACTCTGTGAGATGAATTAACATAACACAAAGCAGTTTCTCAGAAAGCTTCTTTACAGTTGTTAACGGAAGATATTTAATTTTTCACCATAGCCCGCTATGGACTTCCAAATATCGCTTTGCAAATTCCACAAGAACAGTCTTAGTGAAAGGCTTCTTCAGGGAAGGATGTAACACTGTGAGATGAATTAACAGAACACAAAGCAGTTTCTCAGAAAGCTTCTTTCCAGTTTTTAACTGAAGATATTTCCTTTTTCACCATAGCCCTCTTTGGGCTTCCAACTATCACTTTGCAAATTTCAAAACACCACTTTAGCGAAGGCTTCTTTAGGGGAAAGCTGTAACTCTGTGTGATGAATTAACAGAACACAAAGCAGGTTCTCAGAAAGCTTCTTGACAGTTTTTATCTTACGATATTTCCTTTTTCAACATGGCCCGCTATGGGTTTCCAAATATCACTTTGCAAATTCCACAAGAACAGTCTCAGCGAAAGGATTCTTGAAGGGAAAGGTGTAACTCTGTGAGATGAATTAACAGAACACAAAGCACTTTCTCAGAAAGCTTCTTTTCAGTTTTTAACTGAAGATATTTCCTTTTCAACCATAGCCCTCTAAGGGCTTCCAAATATCACTTCCAAATTCGACAAGAACAGTGTTAGCGAAAGGCTTCCTGAGGGGGAAGCTGTAACACTCTGAGATGAATTAACAGAACACAAAGCACTTTTTCAGAAAGCTACTTTCCAGTTTTTAACTGAAGCTATTTCCTTTTTCACCATAGGCCTCTAAGTGCTTCCAAATATCACTTTGCAAATTCCACAAGAACAGTCTTAGCGAAAGGCTTTTTGAGGCGAAAGCTGTAACTCTGTGAGATGCATTAACAGAACACAAAGCAGTTTCTCAGAAAGCTTCTTTTCAATTTTTATCTTAGGATATTTCCTTTTTCACCATAGCCCTCTATGGGCTTCCATATATCACTTTGCAAATTCCACAAGAACAGTCTTAGGGAATGGTTTCTTGAGGGGAAAGCTGTAACTCTGTGAGATGAATTAACAGAACACATAGCAGTTTCTCAGGAAGCTTCTTTTCAGGTTTTAACTGAAGATATTTCCTTTTTCAAAATAGCCCTCTAAGGGCTTCCAAATATCACTTCCCAAATTCCACAAGAACAGTCTTAGCGAATGGTTTCTTAAGGAGAAAGCTGTAACTCTGTGAGATGAATTAACAGACCACAAAGGAATTTTTCAGAAAGATTCTTTCCAGTGTTTAACGGAAAATATTTCCTTTTTCACCATATCCCTCTACGGGCTTCCAAATATCGCTTTGCAAATTCCACAAGAACAGTCCTAGCGAAAGACTTCTTGAGGGGAAAGCCGTAACTCTGTGAGATGAAGTAACAGAATACAAAGCAGTTTCTCAGAAAGCTTCTTTCCAGTATTTAACTGAAGATATATCCGTTTTCACCGTAGCCCTCTTTAGGCTTAAAAAATCACTTTGCAAATTCCACAAGAACAGCCTTAGCGAAAGGTACTTGAGGGGCAAGCTGTAAATTTGTGAGTTAACTAACAGAATACAAAGCAGTTTCTCAGAAGCTTCTTTAATGTTTTTGCCTTAGGATACTTCCATTTTCACCATAGCCGTCTAAGGGTTTCGAAATATCACTTTGCAATTTCCACAAGAACAGTCTTAGCGAAAGGCTTCCTGAGGGGAAAGCTGTAACTCTGTGAGATGAATTAACAGAACACAAGAAGTTTCTCAGAAAGCTTCATTTCAGTTTTTATCTTAGGATATTTCCTTTTTCACCATAGCTCTCTATGGGCTTCCAAATATCACTTTG
Organism: Chlorocebus sabaeus; assembly: GCF_047675955.1. Lineage (NCBI taxonomy): Eukaryota > Metazoa > Chordata > Mammalia > Primates > Cercopithecidae > Chlorocebus > Chlorocebus sabaeus. The sequence continues at coordinate 2,205,077 of NW_027327470.1, read as the reverse complement.
CAAATTCCACGACAACAGTCTTAGCGAAAGGCTTCTTGAGGGGAAAGCTGTGAGTCTGTGGGATGAAGTAACAGATCATAAAGCAGTTTCTCAGAAACCTTCTTTCCAGTTTTTAACGGAAGAAATTTCCTTTTTCACCATATCCCTCTATAGGCTTCCAAATATCACTTTGCAAATTCCACAAGAACAGTCTTAGCGAAATGCCACTTGAGGGGAGTGCTGTAACTCTGTGAGTTGAATTAAGAGAACACAAAGCAGTTTCTCAGAAAGCTTCTTTTCAATTTTTATCTTAGGATATTTCCTTTTTCACCACAGCTCTCTAAGGGCTTCCAAATATCACTTTGCAAATCCCACAAGAACAATCTTAGCGAAAGAGTTCTTGAGGGCAAAGCTGTAGCTCTGTGAGATTAATTAACAGAACACAAGGCAGTTTCTCAGAAAGCTTCTTTCCAGTTTTTAACTGAAGATATTTCCTTTTTCACCATAACCCTCTATGGGCTTCCAAATATCACTTTGCAAATTTCACTAGAACAGTCTTAGTGAATGGATGCTTGAGGGTAAATCTCTAACTCTGTGAGATGAACTAACAGAAAACAAAGCAGTTTCTGAGAAAGCTTCTTTTCGGTTTTTCTCCTGGGATATTTCCATTTTCACCATAGCCCTTTATGGGCTTTCAAATATCACCTTGCAAATTCCACAAGAAGAGTCTTAGCGAAAGGCTTCTTGAGGGAAAAGCTGTAACTCTGTGAGATGAATTAACAGAACACAAAGCAGTTTCTCAGAAAGCTTCTTTCCAGTTTTTAACGGAAGATATTTCCTTTTTCACCATAGCACTCTATGGTCTCCCAGATATAACATTGCAAATTTCACAAGAACAGACTTAATCAACGGTCTCTTGAGGGGAAAGCTTTAACTCTGTGAGATGAACTAACAGAACACAAAGCAGTTTCTCAGATAGCTTCTTTTCGGTTTTTATTTTAGGATATTGCCATTTTCACCGTAGCCCTTAGGAGCTTCCAAATATCACTTAGCAAATTCCAGAAGAACAGCCTTAGCGAAAGGCTTCTTGACGCAAAAGCTGGAACTCTGTGACATGAATTAACAGAACACAAAGCAGTTTCTCAGAAAGTTCTTTACAGTTGTTAACGGAAGATAGTTCCTTTTTCAACATAGCCCTCTATGGATTCCAAATATCACCTTTCAAATACCACAAGAACAGTCTTAGCGAATGGTTTCTTGTGGAGAAAGCTGTAACTCTGTGAGATGAATTAACAGACCACAAAGCAGTTTTTCAGAAAGATTCTTTCCAGTGTTTAATGCAAAATATTTCCTTTTTCAGCATACCCCTCTATGGGCTTCCAAATATCACTTTGCACATTCTACAAGAGCACTCTTAGCGAAAGGCTTCTTGAAGGGAAAGCTGTAACTCTGTGAGATGAAGTAACAGAATACAAAGCCGTTTCTCAGCAAGCTTCTTTCCAGTTTTTAACGGAAGATATTTCCTTTTTCACTATAGCCCTCTATAGGCTTAAAAAATCACTTTGCAAATTCCACAAGAACAGCCTTAGCGAAAGGCTTCCTGAAGAGAAAGCTGTAACTCTGTGAGATCAATTATCAGAACAGAAAGCAGTTTCTCAGAAAGCTTCTTTTCAGTTTTTATCTTAGGATATTTCCTTTTTCACCAGAGCCCTCTCTGGGCTTTCAAATATCACCTTGCAAGTTCCACAAGAACAGTCTTAATGAGAGTCTTCTTGAGGGGAAAGCTGTAATTCTTGGAGGTGAATTTACAGAACACAAGGCAGTTTCTCAGAAAGCTTCCTTCCAGTTTTTAAAGGAAGATATTTCCTTTTTCACCATAGCTCTCCATAGGCTTCCAAATATCGCTTTGCAAATTCCACAAGAACAGTCTCAGCGAAGGGCTTCTTGAGGGGAAAGCTGTAATTTGGTGAGATGTATTCACAGAACACACGGCAGTTTCTCAGGAAGCTTCTTTCCAGTTTTTAACGGAAGATATTTCCTTTTTCACAATAGCCCTCTATGGGCTTCCAAATATCACTTTGCAAATTTCAAAAGAACAGTCTTAGGGAACGGCTTCTTGAGGTGAAAGCTGTAACTCTGTGAGATTAATTAACAAAACACAATGCAGTTTCTCAGAGAGCTTCTTTTCCGTTTTTTTCTTAGGATATTTCCTTTTTCGTCAAAGCCCTCTATGGGCTAAAAATATCACTTTGCAAATTCCATAAGAACAGTCTCAGTAAACGGCTTCTTGAGGGGAAAGCTGTAACTCTGTGAGATGAATTAACCGAACACAAAGCAGTTTCTCAGAAAGCTTCTTTTCAGTTTTTATCTTAAGACATTTCCTTTTCACCATAGCCCTCTATGGGCTTCCAAATAACACCTTGCAAATTAGACAAAAACAGTCTTAGCGAAAGGCTTCTTGAGGGGAAAGCTGTAACTTTGTGACATGAATTAAGAGAACACAAAGCAGTCTCTCGGAAAGCTTCTTTCCAGTTTTCAACTGAAGATATTTTAATTTTCACCATGGCACATTATGGGCTTCCAAATATCACTTTGCAAATTCCACAAGAACAGTCTTTGCCAAAGGCTTCTTGAGGGGAAAGGTCTAACACAGTATGATGAATAAACAGAACACAAAGCAGTCTCTCAGAAAGTTTCTTTCCCGTTTTTCACTGAAGATATTTCCTTTTTCACCATAACCCTCTATGGGCTTCCAAATATCACTTTGCAAATCCCACAAGGAGAGCCTTAGGGAAAGGCTTCTTGAGGGGAAAGCTGTAACTCTGTGAGATGAATTAACAGAACACAAGTCAGTTTCTCATAAAGCTTCTTTCCAGTTTTTAACGGAAAATATTACCTTTTCCACAATAGCCCTCTATGGGCTTCCTAATAACACTTTCCAATTTTCACAAGAACAGTCATAGTGAACGGCTTCTTGAGTGGAAAGCTGTAACGCTGAGAGATGAATTATCAGAACACAAGGCAAATTTCACAAGAACAGTCTTAGTGAACGGCATCTTGAGGGGCAAGCTGTAACTCTGTAAGATGAACTAACAGAACACAAAGTAGTTTCTCAGAGAGCTTCTTTTCAGTTTTTATCTTAAGATATTTCCTTTTTCACCATAGCCCTCTATGGGCTTCTAAATATCACTTCCCAAATTGCACAAGAACAGTCTTAGCGAAAGGCTTCTTGTAGGGAAAGCTGTAACTCTGTGAGATGAATTAAAAGAACACAAAGCAGTTTCGCAGAAAGCTTCTTTCCAGTTTTTAACTGAAGATATTTCCTTTTTCATCATAGCCCTCTATGGGCTTTCAAATATCACTTTGCAAATTTCACAAGAACAGTCTCAGCGAAAGGCTTCCTGAGGAGAAAGCTGTAACTCTGTGAGATGAATTAATGGAACACAAAGCACTTTCTCAGAAAGCTTCTTTTCAGTTTTTAACTGAAGATATTTCCTTTTCAACCATAGCCCTCTAAGGGCTTCCAAATATCACTTCCAAATTCGACAAGAACAGTGTTAGCGAAAGGCTTCCTGAGGGGGAAGCTGTAACACTCTGAGATGAATTAACAGAACACAAAGCACTTTTTCAGAAAGCTTCTTTCCAGTTTTTAACTGAAGCTATTTCCTTTTTCACCATAGGCCTCTAAGTGCTTCCAAATATCACTTTGCAAATTCCACAAGAACAGTCTTAGCGAAAGGCTTTTTGAGGCGAAAGCTGTAACTCTGTGAGATCAATTAACAGAACACAAAGCAGTTTCTCAGAAAGCTTCTTTTCAATTTTTATCTTAGGATATTTCCTTTTCCACCATAGTCCTCTGTGGGCTTCCAAATATCACTTTGAAAATTCCACAAGAACAGTCTTAGCGAAAGGCTTCTTGAGGGGAATACTGTAACTGTGTGAGATGCATTAAGAGAACACAAAGCAGTTTCTCAGAAAGCTTCTTTTCAATTTTTATCTTAGGATATTTCCTTTTTCACCATAGCCCTCTATGGGCTTCCATATATCACTTTGCAAATTCCACAAGAACAGTCTTAGGGAATGGTTTCTTGAGGGGAAAGCTGTAACTCTGTGAGATGAATTAACAGAACACATAGCAGTTTCTCAGGAAGCTTCTTTTCAGGTTTTAACTGAAGATATTTCCTTTTTCACCATAGCCCTCTAAGGGCTTCCAAATATCACTTCCCAAATTCCACAAGAACAGTCTTAGCGAATGATTTCTTAAGGAGAAAGCTGTAACTCTGTGAGATGAATTAACAGACCACAAAGGAATTTTTCAGAAAGATTCTTTCCAGTGTTTAACGGAAAATATTTCCTTTTTCACCATATCCCTCTACGGGCTTCCAAATATCGCTTTGCAAATTCCACAAGAACAGTCCTAGCGAAAGGCTTCTTGAGGGGAAAGCCGTAACTCTGTGAGATGAAGTAACAGAATACAAAGCAGTTTCTCAGAAAGCTTCTTTCCAGTATTTAACTGAAGATATTTCCTTTATCACACTAGCCCTCTTTAGGCTTAAAAAATCACTTTGCAAATTCCACAAGAACAGCCTTAGCGAAAGGTACTTGAGGGGCAAGCTGTAAATTTGTGAGTTAACTAACAGAATACAAAGCAGTTTCTCAGAAAGCTTCTTTACTGTTTTTGCCTTAGGATACTTCCATTTTCACCATAGCCGTCTAAGGGTTTCGAAATATCACTTTGCATTTTCCACAAGAACAGTCTTAGCGAAAGGCTTCCTGAGGGGAAAGCTGTAACTCTGTGAGATGAAATAACAGAACACAAGAAGTTTCTCAGAAAGCTTCTTTTCAGTTTTTAACGGAAGATATTTCCTTTTTCACTGTAGCCCTCTATCGGCTTCCAAATATCACCTTACAAATTCCACAAAGCATTCTTAGCGAAGGGCTTCTTGAGGGGAAAGCTGTAACTCCGTGAAATGAATTAACAGGACACAAGGCAGTTTCTCAGATAGCTTCTTTCCAGGTTTTAACGGGAGATGTTTCGTTTTTCACCAAAACCCTCTACGGGCTTCCAAATATCACTTTCCAAATTCCACAAGAACAGTCTTAGCGAAAGCCTTCTTGAGGGGAAAGCTGTAACTCTGTGAGATGAATAAACAGAACACCAAGTAGTTTCTCAGAAAGATTCTTTTCAGTTTTTAACTGAAGATATTTCCTTTTTCACCCTAGCCCTTGATGGGCTTCCAAATACCACTTTGCAAATGCCACAAGAACAGCCTTTGCAAAAGGTTTCTTGAGGAGAAAGCTGTAACTCTGTGAAATGAATCAACAGAACACAAAGCAGTTTCCCAGAAAGTTTCTTTTCAGTTTACATCTTAGGATATTTCCTTTTGCACCATTGACGTCTATGGGCTTCAAATATCACTTTGCAAATTCCACAAGAACAGTCTTAGCGAAAGTCTTCTTGAGGGGAAAGCTGTAACTCTGTGAGATTAATTAACAGAACACAAAGCAGTTTCTCAGAAAGCCTCCTTTCAGGTTTTAATGGAAGATATTTCCTTTCTCACCATAGCCTTCTATGGGCTTCCAGATATCACCTTGCAAATTACACAAGAACAGTCTTAGTGATGGGCTTCTTGAGGGGAAAGCTACAATTCCGTGAGATGAATTAAGAGAACACAATGCCGTTTCTCTGAAAGCTTCTTTTCGGTTTTTATCGTAGGATATTTCCTTTTTCACCATAGCCCTCTATGGGCTTCCAAATATCACTTTTCAAATTCCACAAGAACAGTCTTAGAGAAAGGCTTGTTGAGGGGAAAGCTGTAAGTCTGTGAGATGAATTAACAGAACATAAAGTAGTTTCTCAGAAAGTTTCTTTTCAGTTTTTGTTTTAGGATCTTTCCTTTTCCACCATAGTCCTCTAGGGACTGCCAAATATCACTTTCCAAATTCCACAAGAGCAATCTTAGCGAAAGGCTTCTTGAGGGGAAAGCTGTAACTCTCTGAGATGAATTAAGAGAACACAAAGCAGTTTCTCAGAAAGCTTCTTTTCAATTTTTATCTTAGGATATTTCCTTTTTCACCATAGCCCTCTATGGGCTTCCATATATCACTTTGCAAATTCCACAAGAACAGTCTTAGGGAATGGTTTCTTGAGGGGAAAGCTGTAACTCTGTGAGATGAATTAACAGAACACATAGCAGTTTCTCAGGAAGCTTCTTTTCAGGTTTTAACTGAAGATATTTCCTTTTTCACCATAGCCCTCTAAGGGCTTCCAAATATCACTTCCCAAATTCCACAAGAACAGTCTTAGAGAATGGTTTCTTAAGGAGAAAGCTGTAACTCTGTGAGATGAATTAACAGACCACAAAGGAATTTTTCAGAAAGATTCTTTCCAGTGTTTAACGGAAAATATTTCCTTTTTCACCATATCCCTCTACGGGCTTCCAAATATCGCTTTGCAAATTCCACAAGAACAGTCCTAGCGAAAGGCTTCTTGAGGAGAAAGCCGTAACTCTGTGAGATGAAGTAACAGAATACAAAGCAGTTTCTCAGAAAGCTTCTTTCCAGTATTTAACTGAAGATATTTCCGTTTTCACCGTAGCCCTCTTTAGGCTTAAAAAATCACTTTGCAAATTCCACAAGAACAGCCTTAGCGAAAGGTACTTGAGGGGCAAGTTGTAAATTTGTGAGTTAACTAACAGAATACAAAGCAGTTTCTCAGAAAGCTTCTTTAATGTTTTTGCCTTAGGATACTTCCATTTTCACCATAGCCGTCTAAGGGTTTCGAAATATCACTTTGCAATTTCCACAAGAACAGTCTTAGCGAAAGGCTTCCTGAGGGGAAAGCTGTAACTCTGTGAGATGAATTAACAGAACACAAGAAGTTTCTCAGAAAGCTTCTTTTCAGTTTTTAATGGAAGATATTTCCTTTTTCACTGTAGCCCTCTATCGGCTTCCAAATATCACCTTACAAATTCCACAAAGCATTCTTAGCGAAGGGCTTCTTGAGGGGAAAGCTGTAACTCCGTGAAATGAATTAACAGGACACAAGGCAGTTTCTCCGATAGCTTCTTTCCAGGTTTTAACGGGAGATGTTTCGTTTTTCACCAAAACCCTCTACGGGCTTCCAAATATCACTTTCCAAATTCCACAAGAACAGTCTTAGCGAAAGCCTTCTTGAGGGAAAAGCTGTAACTCTGTGAGATGAATAAACAGAACACCAAGTAGTTTCTCAGAAAGATTCTTTTCAGTTTTTAACTGAAGATATTTCCTTTTTCACCCTAGCCCTTGATGGGCTTCCAAATACCACTTTGCAAATGCCACAAGAACAGCCTTTGCAAAAGGCTTCTTGAGGAGAAAGCTGTAACTCTGTGAAATGAATCAACAGAACACAAAGCAGTTTCCCAGAAAGTTTCTTTTCAGTTTACATCTTAGGATATTTCCTTTTGCACCACTGACGTCTATGGGCTTCAAATATCACTTTGCAAATTCCACAAGAACAGTCTTAGCGAAAGTCTTCTTGAGGGGAAAGCTGTAACTCTGTGAGATGAATTAACAGAACACAAAGCAGTTTCTCAGAAAGCTTCTTTCCAGTTTTTAACTGAAGATACTTCCTTTTTCACCACAGCCCTCTAAGGACGTCCAAATATCACTTTGCAAATTGCACAAGAAAAGAATTAGCGAAAGGCTTCTTGAGGGGAAAGCTGCAACACTGTGAGATGAATTAACAGAACAGAAAGCAGTTTCTCAGAAACCTTCTTTGCAGTTTTTAACTGAAGATATTTCCTTTTTCACCACAGCCCTATATGGGCTACCAAATATCTTTTTGCGAATTTCACAAGAACAGTATAGTGAACGACATCTTGAGGGGAAAGCTGAAACTCTGTGACATGAATTAGCAGAACACAAAGCAGGTTCTCAGAAAGCTTCTTTTCACGTTTTATATAGGATATTTCCTTTTTCACCATAGCTCTCTAAGGGCTTTCAAATATCACTTTGAAAATTCCAAAACAACAGTCTTAGGAGAGGCTTCTTGAAGGGATAGCTGTAATTCTGTGGGATGAATTAACAGAACACAAAGCAGTTTCTCAGAAAGCTTCTTTCCAGTTTTTAACTGAAGATATTTCCTTTTTCACCATAGCCCAGCATGGGCTTCCAAATATCACATTGCAAATTCCAAAAGAACTGTCTTAGGGAAAGGCTTCTTGAGGGGAAAGCTGTAACTGTGTGAGATGAATTAACAGAACACAAAGCAGTCTCTCTGAAGGCTTCTTTCCAGGTTTTAACGGAAGATGGTTCCTTTTTAACCGTAGCCCTCTATGGGCTTCCAAATAAAACTTTGCAAATTCCACGAGAACAGTCTTAGCGAAAGGCTTCTGGAGGGGAAAGATGTAAGACTGGGAGATGAATTAAGAGAACACATTGTAGTTTTTCATAAAGCTTCTTTTCAGTATTATCTTAGAATATTTCCTTTTTCACCATAGCCCTCTATGGTATTCTAAGTATCACTTTCCAATTTACACTAAAAAGTCTAAGCGAAAGGCTTCTTGAGGGGAAAGCTGTAACACTGTGAGTTGAATTATCAGAACACAAAGCAGTTGGTCAGAAAGCATATCTCCAGTTTTTAACGGAAGATATTTAATTTTTCACCATAGCCCTCTATGAGCTTCCAAAAATCACTTTGCAAATTCCACAAGAACAGCCTTAGCGAAAGACTTCCTGAGGGGAAAGCTGTAACTCTGTGAGATGAATTTACAGAACACAAAGCAGTTTCTCAGAAAGCTTCTTTTCAATTTTTAACTGAAGATATTTCCTTTTTCATCATAGACCTCTATGGCCTTCAAAATATCACTTTGCTAATTCCACAAGAACAGTATTAGCGAAAAGCTTCTTCAGGGGAATGCTGTAACTCTGTGAGATGAATTTACAGAACACAAAGCAGTTTCTTAGAAAGCTTCTTTAGAATTTTTAACGGAAGATATTTCCTTTTTCACCATAGCCCTCTATGGGCTTCCAAATATCACTTTGCAAATTCCACAAGAACAGTCTTAGAGAAAGGCTTGTTGAGGGGAAAGCTGTAAGTCTGTGAGATGAATTAACAGAACAGAAAGTAGTTTCTCAGAAAGTTTCTTTTCAGTTTTTGTTTTAGGATCTTTCCTTTTCCACCATAGTCCTCTAGGGACTGCCAAATATCACTTTCCAAATTCCACAAGAGCAATCTTAGCGAAAGGCTTCTTGAGGAGAAAGCTGTAACTCTCTGAGATGAATTAAGAGAACACAAAGCAGTTTCTCAGAAAGCTTCTTTCCAGTTTTTAACTGAAGATATTTCCTTTTTCACCACAGCCCTCTAAGGACGTCCAAATATCACTTTGCAAATTGCACAAGAAAAGAATTAGCCAAAGGCTTCTTGAGGGGAAAGCTGTAACTCTCTGAGATGAATTAAGAGAACACAAAGCAGTTTCTCAGAAAGCTTCTTTTCACGTTTTATATAGGATATTTCCTTTTTCACCATAGCTCTCTAAGGGCTTTCAAATATCACTTTGAAAATTCCAAAACAACAGTCTTAGGAGAGGCTTCTTGAAGGGATAGCTGTAATTCTGTGGGATGAATTAACAGAACACAAAGCAGTTTCTCAGAAAGCTTCTTTCCAGTTTTTAACTGAAGATATTTCCTTTTTCACCATAGCCCAGCATGGGCTTCCAAATATCACATTGCAAATTCCAAAAGAACTGTCTTAGGGAAAGGCTTCTTGAGGGGAAAGCTGTAACTGTGTGAGATGAATTAACAGAACACAAAGCAGTCTCTCTGAAGGCTTCTTTCCAGGTTTTAACGGAAGATGGTTCCTTTTTAACCGTAGCCCTCTATGGGCTTCCAAATAAAACTTTGCAAATTCCACGAGAACAGTCTTAGCGAAAGGCTTCTGGAGGGGAAAGATGTAAGACTGGGAGATGAATTAAGAGAACACATTGTAGTTTTTCATAAAGCTTCTTTTCAGTATTATCTTAGAATATTTCCTTTTTCACCATAGCCCTCTATGGTATTCTAAGTATCACTTTCCAATTTACACTAAAAAGTCTAAGCGAAAGGCTTCTTGAGGGGAAAGCTGTAACACTGTGAGTTGAATTATCAGAACACAAAGCAGTTGGTCAGAAAGCATATCTCCAGTTTTTAACGGAAGATATTTAATTTTTCACCATAGCCCTCTATGAGCTTCCAAAAATCACTTTGCAAATTCCACAAGAACAGCCTTAGCGAAAGACTTCCTGAGGGGAAAGCTGTAACTCTGTGAGATGAATTTACAGAACACAAAGCAGTTTCTCAGAAAGCTTCTTTTCAATTTTTAACTGAAGATATTTCCTTTTTCATCATAGACCTCTATGGCCTTCAAAATATCACTTTGCTAATTCCACAAGAACAGTATTAGCGAAAAGCTTCTTCAGGGGAATGCTGTAACTCTGTGAGATGAATTTACAGAACACAAAGCAGTTTCTTAGAAAGCTTCTTTAGAATTTTTAACGGAAGATATTTCCTTTTTCACCATAGCCCTCTATGGGCTTCCAAATATCACTTTGCAAATTCCACAAGAACAGTCTTAGAGAAAGGCTTGTTGAGGGGAAAGCTGTAAGTCTGTGAGATGAATTAACAGAACAGAAAGTAGTTTCTCAGAAAGTTTCTTTTCAGTTTTTGTTTTAGGATCTTTCCTTTTCCACCATAGTCCTCTAGGGACTGCCAAATATCACTTTCCAAATTCCACAAGAGCAATCTTAGCGAAAGGCTTCTTGAGGAGAAAGCTGTAACTCTCTGAGATGAATTAAGAGAACACAAAGCAGTTTCTCAGAAAGCTTCTTTCCAGTTTTTAACTGAAGATATTTCCTTTTTCACCACAGCCCTCTAAGGACGTCCAAATATCACTTTGCAAATTGCACAAGAAAAGAATTAGCCAAAGGCTTCTTGAGGGGAAAGCTGTAACTCTCTGAGATGAATTAAGAGAACACAAAGCAGTTTCTCAGAAAGCTTCTTTCCAGTTGTTAACTGAAGATATTTCCTTTTTCACCACAGCCCTCTAAGGACGTCCAAATATCACTTTGCAAATTGCACAAGAAAAGAATTAGCGAAAGGCTTCTTGAGGGGAAAGCTGTAACTGTGTGAGATGAATTAAGAGGACACAAAGCCGTTTCTCAGAAAGCTTCTTTCCTGTTTTTAACAGATGTTCCCTTTTTCACCACAGCCCTCTATGGGCTTCCAAATATCACTTTGCAAATTACACAAGAACCGTCTTAGCGAAAGGCTTCTTGAGGGAAAAGCTGTAACTCTGTGAGATGAATTAACAGAACACAAAGCAGTTTCTCAGAAAGCTTCTTTTCAATTTTTATCTTAGGATATTTCCTTTTTCTCCATAGACCTCTATGGGCTTCCAAATATCACTTTGCAAATTCCACAACAATAGTCTTACCAAAGGCTTCTTGAGGGGGAAGCTGTAACTCTGTGAGATGAATTAACAGACCACAAAGCAGTTTCTCAGGAAGTTCTTTCCAGTTTTTACTGAAGATATTTCATTTTTCACCATTGACGTCTATGAGCTTTCAAATATCACTTTGCAATTTCCACAAGAACAGTATTAGAGAAAGGCTTCTTGACGGGAAAGCTGTAATCAGAAAGCTTTTTCTGAGTTTTTAACAGAAGATATTTCCTTTTTCACCATAGCCCTCCATGGGCTTCCAAATATCACATTGCAAATTCTACAAAAACAGTCTTAGCGAAAGACTTCTTGAAGGGAAAGCTGTAAATCTGCGATATGAATTAACAGAACACAAAGCAGTTTCTCAGAAAGCTTCTTTTCAGTTTTTATCTCAGGATATTTACTTTTTCACCCTACCCTTCTATGGGCTTCTAAATATCACTTTCCAAATTCCAGAAGAACAGTCTTAGCGAAAGGCTTCTTGAGTGGAAAGCTGTAAATCTGTGAGATGAATTAACAGAGCACAAAGCAGTTTCTCAGAAAGCTTCTTTCCAGTTATTAACTGAAGATATTTCCTTTTTCACCATAGCCCTCTATGGGCTTCGAAATATCACCTTACAAATTCCACAAAACATTCTTAGCGAAATGCTTCTTGAGGGGAAATGTGTAACTCTGTGAAATGAATTAACAGGACACAAAGCACCTTCTCAGAAAGCTTCTTTCCAGTTTTTAACGGAAGATGTTTCCTTTTTCACCAAAGCCCTCTACGGGCTTCCAAATATCACTTTACAAATTCCACAAGAACAGACGTAGCAAAAGGCTTCTTGAGGGGAAAGCTGTAACTCTGTGAGGTGAATTAACAGAACACAAAGCAGTATCTAAGAAAGCTTCTTTCCAGTTTTTAACTGAAGATATTTCCTTTTTCACCCTATCCCTCGATGGGTTTCCAAATACCACTTTGCAAATGCCAAAAGAACAGCCTTAGCAAAAGGCTTCTTGAGGGGAAAGCTGTAACTCTGTGAAATGAAATAATAGAACACAAAGAAGTTTCTCAGAAAGCTTCCTTCCAGTTTTCATCTTAGGATATTTCCTTTTTCACCATAGACATGTATGTTCTTCCAAATATCACTTTGCAAATTCCACAAGAACAGACTTATGGAAAAGCTTCTTTTAAGGAAAGCTGTAACTGTGTGAGATGAATTAACAGAACACAAATCAGTTTCTCAGAAAGCTTCTTTCCAGTATTTAACGGAAGATATTTCCTTTTTCAATATAGCCCTCTATGGTCTTCCAAATATCACTTTGCAAATTCCACAAGAACAGTCTTAGCGAAAGGCCTCTTGACGGGAAAGCTGTAACTCTGTGTCATGAATTATCAGAACCCCAAGCAGTCTCTGAAAGCTTTTTTTCCGGTTTTTAACGGAAGATATTTCCTTTTCCACCATAGCCCTCAATGGGCTTCCAAATATCACTTTGAAAATTCCACAAGAACAGTCTTAGCGAAAAGCTTCTTCTGGGGAAAGCTGTAACACTGTGGGAACAATTAACAGAACACAAAGCAGATTCTTAGAAAGCTTCTTTCCATTTTTGAACGGAAGATACATTCTTTTTCACCATAGACCTCTAGGGGATTCCAAATATCACTTTGAAAATTCCACAAGAACAATCTTAGCGAAAGGCTTCTTGAGGGGAAAGCTGTAACTATGTGCGAAGAATTAACAGTACACAAAGCAGTTTCTCAGAAAGCTTCTTTACAGCTTTTAACGGAAGATATTTTCTTTTTCACCATAGCCCTCTAAGGGCTTCCAAATATCACTCTGAAAATTCCACAAGAACAGTCTTAGCGAAAGGCTTCTTGATGGGAAAGCAGTAACTCTGTGAGATGAATTAACAGAACACAGAACAGTTTCTCAGAAAGCTTCTTTCCAGTTTTTAACGGAAGATATTTCCTTTTTCACCATAGACCTCTATGGGCTTCCAAATATCACTTTGCCAATCCCACAAGAAGAGTCTTAGCGAAAGACTTCTAGAAGGGAAAGGTGTAACTCTGTGAGATGAATTAACAGAACACAAAGCAGTTTCTCAGAAAGCTTCTTTCCAGTTTTTAACGGAAGATATTTCCTTTTTCACCATAGCGCTCTATGGGCTCCCAATATCACTTTGCAAAATCCACAAGAAGAATCTTAGAAAATGGCTTCTTGCTGGGAAAGCAGTAACTCTGTGAGATGATTTAACAGAACACAGAGCAGATTCTCAGAAAGCTTCTTTCCAGTTTTTAACGGAAGATATTTCCTTTTTCACCATAGAACTCTATGGGCTTCCAAATATCAGTTTGCAAATTCCACAAGAAGAATCTTCACGAAAGGCTTGTTCAGGGGAAAGCTGTAACTCTGTGAGATGAATTAACAGAACACAAAGTAGTTTCTCAGAATGCTTTTTTTCAGTTTTTATCTTAGGATATTTCCTTTTTCACCTTAGCCCTCTATGGGCTTGAAAATATCACTATGAAAATTCCACAAGAACAGTCTAAGTGAAAGGCTTCTTGAGGTGAAAGCGGTGACCCTGTGAGATGAATTAACAGAACACAAAGCAGTTTCTCAGAAAGCTTCTTTCCATTTTTTAACGGAAGATATTTCCTTTTTCACCATAGACATCTATGGGCTTCCAAATATCACTTTGACAATTCCACAAGAACAGTCTTAGCGAAAGGCTTCTTGAGGGGAAAGCAGTAACTGTGAGATGTATTAACAGAACACAAAGCAGTTTCTCAGAAAGCTACTTTCCAGTTTTTAAGGGAAGATTTTCCTTTTTCACCATAACCCTCTATGGGCTTCCAAATATCACTTTACAAATTCCACAAGAAGAGTCTTAGCAAAAGGCTTCTTGAGAGGAACGCAGTAACTCTGTGAGATGAATTACCAGAACACAAAGCAATTTCTCAGAAAGCTTCTTTCCACTTTTTAACGGAAGATATTTCCTTTTTCACCATAGCCCACTATGGGCTTCCAAATATCACTTTGAAAATTCCACAAGAACAGTCTTAGCCAGAGGCTTCCTGAGGGGAAAGCTGTAACTCTGTGGGATGAATTAACAGAACACAAAACAGTTTCCAGAAAGCTTCTTTCCAGTTTTTAAAGGAAGATATTTCCTTTTCACCATAGCCCTCTTTGGGCTTCCACAAATCACATTGCAAGTTTCACAACAACAGTCTATGCGAAATTCTTCTTGAGGGGAAAGCTGTAGCTCTGGGAGATAAACTAACAGAACACAAAGCAGTTTCTCACAAAGCTGCTTTCCAGTTTTTAATGGAAGATATTTCCTTTTTCACCCTATTCCTCTATGAGATTCCAAAGATCACTTTGCAACTTCCACAAGAACAGTCTTAGCGAAAGGCTTCTTGAGGGGATATCTGTAGCTTTGTTAGACGAATTAACAGACAACAAAGCAGTTAATCAGAAAGTTTCTTTCCAGTTTTTAACGGAAGATATTTTCTTTTCACCATATCCCTCTATGGGCTTCCAAATATCACTTTGCAAATTCCACAAGAACAGTCTTAGTGAACCGCTTCCTGAGGGGAAGATATAACTCTGTGAGATGAATTAAGAGAACACAGTGCAGTTTCTCAGAAAGCTTCCTTTCGGTTTTTATCTTAGGATATTTTCTTTTTCACCAGAGCCCCCTATGGGCTTCCAAATATCACTTTGCACATTCCACAAGAACAGTCTTAGGGAAAGACTACTTGAGGGGAAAGTTGTAACTCTCTGAGATCAATTAACAAAACACAAAGAAGTTTCTCAGAATTTTTCTTTCAAGTTTTTAACGGAAGATATTTCCTTTTCCACTATAGCCCTCTATGGGTTTCCAAATACCATATTTCAAGTTCCACAAGAACAGTCTTAGCGAAAGGCTTTTTGAGGAGAAAGTTGAAAATCTGTAAGATGAATTAACAGACACAAAACTGTTTCTCAGAAAGCTTCTTTCCAGTTTTTATCTTATGATATTTCCTTTTTCACCGTAGCCCTCTATTGGCTTCCAAATATCACTTTGCAAATTCCACAAGAACAGTCTTAGAGAAAGTCTTCTTGAGGGGAAAGCTGAAACCCTGTGCGATGAATTAACAGAATACAAAACAGTTTCTCAGAAAGCCTCTTTTCAGTTTTTATCTTAGGATATTTCCTTTTACACCATAGACCTCCATGGGCTTTCAAAAATCACTTTCAAATTCTACAAAAACAGTCTTGGGGAAAGGCTTCTTGAGGGGAAAGCTGTAACTCTGTGAGATGAATTAACAAAGACAAAGCAGTTTCTCTAAAATCTTCTTTTCAGTTTTTAACGGAAGATATTGTCTTTTTTGCCACAGCTCTCTATGGGCTTCTAAATATCTCTTTGCAAATTCCACAAGAACAGTCTTAGGGAAAGGCTTCTTGAGGGGAAAGCTGTAACTCTGTGAGATCATTTAAGAAAACACAAAACAGACTCTCAGAAATCTTCTCTCAAGTTTTGAACAGAAGATATTTTCTTTTTCACCAGAGACCTCTAAGGGCTTCCAAATATGAAATTTGAAATTCCACAAGAACAGACTTAGCGAAAGGCTTTTTGAGGAGAAAGATGTAAATCTGTAAGATGAATTAACAGAAAAAAAACAGTTTCCCAGAAATCTTCTTTTCAGTTTTTAATGGAAGATGTTTTCTTTTTTACGATAGCCCTCCATGGGCTTTCAAATATCACTGTGCAAATTCCACAAGAACAGCCTTTGCGAAAATCTTCATTGGGAGAAAGCTGTAACTCTATGAGATGAATTAACAGAATACAAAGCAGTTTCTCAGAAAGTTTCTTTCCAGTTTTAAATGGAAGATATTTCCTTTTCCACTATAGTCCTCTAAGGGCTTCCATATATCACTTTGCAAATTCCACAAGAACAGTCTTAGCGAAAGGCTTCTTGAAGGGAAAGCTGTAACTCTGTGGGATGAATTAACAGAACCCACAGCAGTTTCTCAGAAATCTTCTTTCCAGTTTTTAACTGAAGATATTTCCTTTTTCAGCATAGCCCTTAAGGGCTTCCAATATCACTTTGCAAATTCCACAAGAACAGTCTTAGGGAAAGCCTTCTTGAGGGAAAAGGTGTAACTCCGTGAGATGAACTAAAAGAACACAAAGCAGTTTCTCAGAACGCTTCTTTTCGGTTTTTATCTTAGGATATTTCCATTTTCACCATAGCCCTGTAAGGATTTCCAAAGAAGACTTTGCAAATTCCACAACAACTGCGTTATTGAAAGGCTTCTTGAGGGGAAAGCTGTAATTCTCTGAAATGAATTAACAGAACACAAAGAAGATTCTCAGAAAGATTCCTTTGGGTTTTTATCTTAGGATATTTGCTTTTTCACCATAGCTCTCTATGGGCTTCCAAATATCACTTTTCAAATTCCACAAGAACAGTCCTCGGGAAAGGTTTCTTGAGGGGAAAGCTGTAACTCTGTGAGGTGAATTAACAGAACTCAAATCAGTTTCTCAGATATCTTATTTCCAGTTTTTAACGGAAGATATTTCCTTTTTCTCCTTAGCCCTCTGTGGGCTTCCATATATCACTTTGCAAATTCCACAAGAAAAGCCTTACCGAAAGGCTTCTTGAGGGGAAAGCTGTAACTCTGTGAGATGAATTAACAGAACACAAAACAGTTTCTCAGAAAGCTTCTTTCCAGTTTTTAAAGTAAAATATTTCCTTTTTCACCATAGCCCTCTATGGGATTCCAAATATCACTTTGCAAATTCCACAAGAACAGCCTTAGCGAAAGGCTTCTTGAGGGGAAAGCTGTAACTCTGTGAGATGAATTAACAGAACACAAAGCAGTTTCACAGAAAGCTACTTTTCAGTTTTTATCTTAGGATATTTCCTTCTTCACCATAGCCCTCTATGGGCTTCCAAATATCAGTTTGCATATTTCACAAAAACTGTCTTAGTGAACGGCTTCTTGAGGGGAAAGCTGTAACTCTGTGAGATGAACTAACAGAACACAAAGCAATTTTCCAGAAAGCTTCTTTTCAGTTTTTATCTTAGTATAATTCCATTTTCAGCTTAGACCTCTATGGGCTTCCAAATATCACTTTGCATATTCCACAAGAACGGTCTTAGAGAAAGGCTTCTTGAGAGGAAAGCTGTAACTCTGTGAGGTGAATTAACAGAAGACAAAGCAGTTTCTCAGAAAGTTTCTTTTCGGCTTTTATCTTAGGATATTTCCATTTTCACCATAGCTCTCTATGGGCTTCCAAATATCACTTTGCAAATTCCAAAAGAACAGTCTTTGCGAAAGGCTTCTTGAAAAGAACGCTGTAAATCTCTGAGATGAGTTAACAGTACAGAAAGCAGTTCCTCAGAAAGCTTCTTTACAGTTTTTATCTTAGGATATTTCCTTTTTCACCATAGTTCTCCAAGGGCTTCCAAATATCACTTTGCCAATTCCACAAGAAAAGTCTTAGGGAAAGGTTTCATGAGGGGAAAGCTGTAACTCTGTGAGATGAATTAACAGAACACAAAGCGTTTTCTCAGAAGACTTCTTTCCAGTTTTTAACTGAAGATATTACCTTTTTCACCATAGACCTCTTTGGGCTTTCAAATATCACAGTGCAAATTCCACAAGAACAGTCTTAGCGAAAGGCTTCTTGTGGAGAAAGTTGTAATTCCGTGAGATGAATTAACAGAACACAAAATACTTTCTCAGAAATCTTCTTTCCAGTTTTTAACTTAAGATATTTCCTTTTTCACCATAACACTCTATGTGCGTGCAAATATCACTTTCCAAATTCCACAAGAACAGTCCTAGCGAAAGGCTTCTTTAGGAGAAAGCTGTAACCCTCTGAGATGAATTAACAGAACAAAAAGGAGTTTCTCAGAAGGCTTCTTTTCAGTTTTAAACTGAAGATATTTCCTTTTTCACCATAGCCCTCTACGGGCTTGCAAATATCACTTTGCAAGTTAATAAACAACAGCCTTCACGAAAGAATTCTTGAGGGGAGAGCTGTAACTCTGTGAGATGAATTAACAGAACACAAAGCAGTCTCTCAGAAATCTTCTTTCCAGTTGTTAACTGAAGATGTTTCCTTTTTCAACGTGGCCATTTACGCGCTTCCAACTATCACTTTGCAAATTCACAAGAACAGACTTAGCGAAAGGCTTCTTGAAGGTAAAGCTGTAACTCTGTGAGATGAATTAACAGAACACAAAGCAGTTTCTCAGAAAGCTTCTTTTCAGTTTTTATCTTAGGATATTTCCTTTTTCACCATAGCCCTCTAAGGGTTTCCAAATATCACGTCGTAAATTCCACACAACCGTCTTAGTGAATGGCTTCTTGAGGAAAAGCTGTAACTCTCTGAGATGAATTTAAAAAAACACAAAGCAGTTTCTTACAAAGATTATCTCCAGTTTTTAACGGAAGATATATCCTTTTTCATAGCCCTCTATGGGCTTCCAAATATCACTTTGTAAATTCCACAGGAACAGTCTTAGAGAAAAGTTTCTTAAAGGAAAATCTGTAACTTTGTGAGATGAATTAACAGAACACAAAAGAGTTTCTCAGTAAGATTCCTTTGGGTTTTTATTTTAGGATATTTCCTTTTTCACCATAGCTCTCCATGGGCTTCCAAATATCACGTTGCAAATTCCACAAGAACAGTCTTAGGCAAAGGCTTCTTGAGGGGAAAGCTGTAAGTCTGTGAGATGAATTAACAGAACCCAAAGCAGTCTCTCAGAAATCTTCTTTTCAGTTTTTAACGGAAGATATTTCCTTTTTCAACTTAGCCCTCTGTGGGCTTCCAAATATCACTTTGCAAATTCCCCAAGAAAAGTCTTAGCGAAAGAATTCCTGAGGAGAAAGCTCTAACTCTGTGAGACGAATTAACAGAACACAAAACAGTTTCTCAGAAAGTTTCTTTCCAGTTTTTAAAGGAAGATATTTCCTTTTTCACCGTAGCCCTCTATGGGCTTCCAAATATCACGTTGCAAATTCCACAAGAACAACCTTAGCGAAAGGCTTCTTGAGGGGAAAGCTGTAACTCTGTGAGATGAATTTACAGAACACAAAGCAGATTCTCAGGAAGCTTCTTTCAGTGTTTAACTGAAGATATTTCCTTTTTCACCATGGCCCTCTATGGGCTTCCAAATATCAGTTTGCAAATTTCACAAAAACTGTCTTAGTGAACGGCTTCTTGAGGGGAAAGCTGTAACTCTGTGAGATGAACTAACAGAACACAAAACAGTTTCCCAGAAAGCTTCTTTTTGGTTTTCATCTTAGGATATTTCCATTTTCACCTTAGCCCTCGATGGGCTTCCAAATATCACTTTACAAATTCCACAAGAACAGTCTTAGCGAAAGACTTCTTGGGGGGAAAGCTGTAACTCTGTGAGATGAATTAACAGAAGACAAAGCAGTTTCTCAGAAAATTTCTTTTCGGTTTATATCTTAGAATATTTCCATTTGCACCAAAGCTCCCTATGGGCTTCCAAATATCACTTTGCCAATTACAAAAGAAGAGTCTTTGCGAAAGCCTTCTTGAATGGAAATCTGTAAATCTCTGAGATGAATTAACAGAACACAGAGCATTTTCTCAGAAAACTTCTTTCCAGTTTTTAACTGAAGATATTTCCTTTTTTACCATAGACCTCTTTAGGCTCTCAAATATCACTTTGCAAATTCCACAAGAACAGTCTTAGCGGAAGGCTTCTTGCGGAGAAAGCTGAAACTCCGTGAGATGAAAGAAGAGAACACAAAAAAGTTTCTCAGAAATATTCTTTCCAGTTTTTAACTGAAGATATTTCCTTTTTCGCCATAGCTCTCTATGGGATTTCAAATATCACTATGCAAATTCCACAAGAACAGTCTTAGCGAAAGGCTTCCTTAGGGGAAAGCTGTAAGACTCTGAGATGAAATAACAGAACACAAAGTAGTTTCTCAGAAATCTTCTTTCCAGATTTTAACGGAAGATACTTCCTTTTTCACCATAGCCCCCTAAGGGCTTCCAAGTATCACTTTTCAAATCCCACAAGATCACACTTAGCTATAAGTTTCTTGAGGAGAAATTTGTAACACTGTGAGATTAATTAACAGAACACAAAGCAGTTTCTCAGAAAGCTTCTTTTCGGTTTTTATCTTAGGATATTTCCATTTTCACCATAGCCCTCTACGGTTTTTGAAATATCACTTTGCAAATTCCACAAGAACAGTCTTAGCGAAAGGCTTCTTGAGGGGAAAGATGTAATTCTGTGAGATGAATTAACCGAACACAAAGCAGTTTCTCAGAAAGCTTCTTTCCAGTTTTTAACGGAAGATATTTCCTTTTTCACCATAGTCCTCTCTGGGCTTCCAAATATCACTCTGCAAATTCCACAAGAGCAGTCTTAGCGAAAGGCTTCTTGAGGGGAAAGCTGTAATTGTGTGAGATGAATTAAGAGAATACAAAGCAGTCTCTCACAAAGCTCCTTTCCACTTTTTAACTGAAGATATTTCCTTTTTCACCATGGCCCTTTAAGGGCTTCCAAATATCACTTTGCAAATTCCACAAGAACAGTCTTAGCGAAAGGCTTCTTGAGAGGAAAGCTGTAACTCTGTGAGATGAATTAATGGAACACAAAGCTGTCTCTCAGAAAGCTTCTTTCCAGCTTTTTAAGGAAGATATTTCCTTTTTCACCATAGCTCTCTATGGGCTTCCAAATATCTCTTTGCAAATTCCACAAAAACAGGCTTAGGGAAAGGCTTCTTGAGTGGAAAGCTGTAACTCTGTGACATGAATTAACAGAACACAAGGCAGATTCTCAGAAAGCTTCTTTACAGTTTTTAATGGAAGATATTTTCTTTTTCACCATAGCCCTCTATGGGCTTCCAAATATTACTTTCCAAATTTCAAAAGAACAGTCTTAGTGAACGGCTTCCTGAGGGGAAAGCTGTAACTCTGTGAGATGAATTAACAGAACACAAAGCAGTTTCTCAGAAAGCTTCTTTTCAGTTTTTATCTTAGTATAATTCCTTTTTCACCATAGCCTTCTAAGGTCTTCCAAATATACCTTTGCAAATTCCACAAGAACACTCCTAGCGAAAGACTTCTTGAGGGGAAAGCTGTAACTCTGTGAGATGAATTAACAGATCACAAAGCAGTTTCTCAGAAAGCTTCTTTCCAGTTTTTAACGGAAGATATTTCCTTTTTCACCGTAGCGCTCTATGGGCTTCCAATATCACTTTGCAAAATCCACAAGAAGAATCTTAGAGAATGGCTTCTTGCTGGGAAAGCAGTAACTCTGTGAGATGAATTAACAGAACACAGAGCAGTTTCTCAGAAAGCTTCTTTCCAGTTTTTAACGGAAGATATTTCCTTTTTCACCATAGCCCTCTATGGGCTTCTAGATATCACTTTGCAAATTCCACAAGAACAATCTTCGCGAAAGGCTTCTTCAGGGGAAAGCTGTAACTCTGCGAGATGAATTAACAGAACACAAAGTAGTTTCTCACAATGCTTCTTTTCAGTTTTTATCTTAGGATATTTCCTTTTTCACCTTAGCCCTCTATGGGCTTGAAAATATCACTATGAAAATTCCACAAGAACAGTCTAAGTGAAAGGCTTCTTGAGGTGAAAGCGGTGACCCTGTGAGATGAATTAACAGAACACAAAGCAGTTTCTCAGAAAGCTTCTTTCCATTTTTTAACGGAAGATATTTCCTTTTTCACCATAGACATCTATGGGCTTCCAAATATCACTTTGACAATTCCACAAGAACAGTCTTAGCGAAAGGCTTCTTGAGGGGAAAGCAGTAACTGTGAGATGTATTAACAGAACACAAAGCAGTTTCTCAGAAAGCTACTTTCCAGTTTTTAAGGGAAGATTTTCCTTTTTCACCATAACCCTCTATGGGCTTCCAAATATCACTTTACAAATTCCACAAGAAGAGTCTTAGCAAAAGGCTTCTTGAGAGGAACGCAGTAACTCTGTGAGATGAATTACCAGAACACAAAGCAATTTCTCAGAAAGCTTCTTTCCACTTTTTAACGGAAGATATTTCCTTTTTCACCATAGCCCACTATGGGCTTCCAAATATCACTTTGAAAATTCCACAAGAACAGTCTTAGCCAGAGGCTTCCTGAGGGGAAAGCTGTAACTCTGTGGGATGAATTAACAGAACACAAAACAGTTTCCAGAAAGCTTCTTTCCAGTTTTTAAAGGAAGATATTTCCTTTTCACCATAGCCCTCTTTGGGCTTCCACAAATCACATTGCAAGTTTCACAACAACAGTCTATGCGAAATTCTTCTTGAGGGGAAAGCTGTAGCTCTGGGAGATAAACTAACAGAACACAAAGCAGTTTCTCACAAAGCTGCTTTCCAGTTTTTAACGGAAGATATTTCCTTTTTCACCCTATTCCTCTATGAGATTCCAAAGATCACTTTGCAACTTCCACAAGAACAGTCTTAGCGAAAGGCTTCTTGAGGGGATATCTGTAGCTTTGTTAGACGAATTAACAGACAACAAAGCAGTTAATCAGAAAGTTTCTTTCCAGTTTTTAACGGAAGATATTTTCTTTTCACCATATCCCTCTATGGGCTTCCAAATATCACTTTGCAAATTCCACAAGAACAGTCTTAGTGAACCGCTTCCTGAGGGGAAGATATAACTCTGTGAGATGAATTAAGAGAACACAGTGCAGTTTCTCAGAAAGCTTCCTTTCGGTTTTTATCTTAGGATATTTTCTTTTTCACCAGAGCCCCCTATGGGCTTCCAAATATCACTTTGCACATTCCACAAGAACAGTCTTAGGGAAAGACTACTTGAGGGGAAAGTTGTAACTCTCTGAGATCAATTAACAAAACACAAAGAAGTTTCTCAGAATTTTTCTTTCAAGTTTTTAACGGAAGATATTTCCTTTTCCACTATAGCCCTCTATGGGTTTCCAAATACCATATTTCAAGTTCCACAAGAACAGTCTTAGCGAAAGGCTTTTTGAGGAGAAAGTTGAAAATCTGTAAGATGAATTAACAGACACAAAACTGTTTCTCAGAAAGCTTCTTTCCAGTTTTTATCTTATGATATTTCCTTTTTCACCGTAGCCCTCTATTGGCTTCCAAATATCACTTTGCAAATTCCACAAGAACAGTCTTAGAGAAAGTCTTCTTGAGGGGAAAGCTGAAACCCTGTGCGATGAATTAACAGAATACAAAACAGTTTCTCAGAAAGCCTCTTTTCAGTTTTTATCTTAGGATATTTCCTTTTACACCATAGACCTCCATGGGCTTTCAAAAATCACTTTCAAATTCTACAAAAACAGTCTTGGGGAAAGGCTTCTTGAGGGGAAAGCTGTAACTCTGTGAGATGAATTAACAAAGACAAAGCAGTTTCTCTAAAATCTTCTTTTCAGTTTTTAACGGAAGATATTGTCTTTTTTGCCACAGCTCTCTATGGGCTTCTAAATATCTCTTTGCAAATTCCACAAGAACAGTCTTAGGGAAAGGCTTCTTGAGGGGAAAGCTGTAACTCTGTGAGATCATTTAAGAAAACACAAAACAGACTCTCAGAAATCTTCTCTCAAGTTTTGAACAGAAGATATTTTCTTTTTCACCAGAGACCTCTAAGGGCTTCCAAATATGAAATTTGAAATTCCACAAGAACAGACTTAGCGAAAGGCTTTTTGAGGAGAAAGATGTAAATCTGTAAGATGAATTAACAGAAAAAAAACAGTTTCCCAGAAATCTTCTTTTCAGTTTTTAATGGAAGATGTTTTCTTTTTTACGATAGCCCTCCATGGGCTTTCAAATATCACTGTGCAAATTCCACAAGAACAGCCTTTGCGAAAATCTTCATTGGGAGAAAGCTGTAACTCTATGAGATGAATTAACAGAATACAAAGCAGTTTCTCAGAAAGTTTCTTTCCAGTTTTAAATGGAAGATATTTCCTTTTCCACTATAGTCCTCTAAGGGCTTCCATATATCACTTTGCAAATTCCACAAGAACAGTCTTAGCGAAAGGCTTCTTGAAGGGAAAGCTGTAACTCTGTGGGATGAATTAACAGAACCCACAGCAGTTTCTCAGAAATCTTCTTTCCAGTTTTTAACTGAAGATATTTCCTTTTTCAGCATAGCCCTTAAGGGCTTCCAATATCACTTTGCAAATTCCACAAGAACAGTCTTAGGGAAAGCCTTCTTGAGGGAAAAGGTGTAACTCCGTGAGATGAACTAAAAGAACACAAAGCAGTTTCTCAGAACGCTTCTTTTCGGTTTTTATCTTAGGATATTTCCATTTTCACCATAGCCCTGTAAGGATTTCCAAAGAAGACTTTGCAAATTCCACAACAACTGCGTTATTGAAAGGCTTCTTGAGGGGAAAGCTGTAATTCTCTGAAATGAATTAACAGAACACAAAGAAGATTCTCAGAAAGATTCCTTTGGGTTTTTATCTTAGGATATTTGCTTTTTCACCATAGCTCTCTATGGGCTTCCAAATATCACTTTTCAAATTCCACAAGAACAGTCCTCGGGAAAGGTTTCTTGAGGGGAAAGCTGTAACTCTGTGAGGTGAATTAACAGAACTCAAATCAGTTTCTCAGATATCTTATTTCCAGTTTTTAACGGAAGATATTTCCTTTTTCTCCTTAGCCCTCTGTGGGCTTCCATATATCACTTTGCAAATTCCACAAGAAAAGCCTTACCGAAAGGCTTCTTGAGGGGAAAGCTGTAACTCTGTGAGATGAATTAACAGAACACAAAACAGTTTCTCAGAAAGCTTCTTTCCAGTTTTTAAAGTAAAATATTTCCTTTTTCACCATAGCCCTCTATGGGATTCCAAATATCACTTTGCAAATTCCACAAGAACAGCCTTAGCGAAAGGCTTCTTGAGGGGAAAGCTGTAACTCTGTGAGATGAATTAACAGAACACAAAGCAGTTTCACAGAAAGCTACTTTTCAGTTTTTATCTTAGGATATTTCCTTCTTCACCATAGCCCTCTATGGGCTTCCAAATATCAGTTTGCATATTTCACAAAAACTGTCTTAGTGAACGGCTTCTTGAGGGGAAAGCTGTAACTCTGTGAGATGAACTAACAGAACACAAAGCAATTTTCCAGAAAGCTTCTTTTCAGTTTTTATCTTAGTATAATTCCATTTTCAGCTTAGACCTCTATGGGCTTCCAAATATCACTTTGCATATTCCACAAGAACGGTCTTAGAGAAAGGCTTCTTGAGAGGAAAGCTGTAACTCTGTGAGGTGAATTAACAGAAGACAAAGCAGTTTCTCAGAAAGTTTCTTTTCGGCTTTTATCTTAGGATATTTCCATTTTCACCATAGCTCTCTATGGGCTTCCAAATATCACTTTGCAAATTCCAAAAGAACAGTCTTTGCGAAAGGCTTCTTGAAAAGAACGCTGTAAATCTCTGAGATGAGTTAACAGTACAGAAAGCAGTTCCTCAGAAAGCTTCTTTACAGTTTTTATCTTAGGATATTTCCTTTTTCACCATAGTTCTCCAAGGGCTTCCAAATATCACTTTGCCAATTCCACAAGAAAAGTCTTAGGGAAAGGTTTCATGAGGGGAAAGCTGTAACTCTGTGAGATGAATTAACAGAACACAAAGCGTTTTCTCAGAAGACTTCTTTCCAGTTTTTAACTGAAGATATTACCTTTTTCACCATAGACCTCTTTGGGCTTTCAAATATCACAGTGCAAATTCCACAAGAACAGTCTTAGCGAAAGGCTTCTTGTGGAGAAAGTTGTAATTCCGTGAGATGAATTAACAGAACACAAAATACTTTCTCAGAAATCTTCTTTCCAGTTTTTAACTTAAGATATTTCCTTTTTCACCATAACACTCTATGTGCGTGCAAATATCACTTTCCAAATTCCACAAGAACAGTCCTAGCGAAAGGCTTCTTTAGGAGAAAGCTGTAACCCTCTGAGATGAATTAACAGAACAAAAAGGAGTTTCTCAGAAGGCTTCTTTTCAGTTTTAAACTGAAGATATTTCCTTTTTCACCATAGCCCTCTACGGGCTTGCAAATATCACTTTGCAAGTTAATAAACAACAGCCTTCACGAAAGAATTCTTGAGGGGAGAGCTGTAACTCTGTGAGATGAATTAACAGAACACAAAGCAGTCTCTCAGAAATCTTCTTTCCAGTTGTTAACTGAAGATGTTTCCTTTTTCAACGTGGCCATTTACGCGCTTCCAACTATCACTTTGCAAATTCACAAGAACAGACTTAGCGAAAGGCTTCTTGAAGGTAAAGCTGTAACTCTGTGAGATGAATTAACAGAACACAAAGCAGTTTCTCAGAAAGCTTCTTTTCAGTTTTTATCTTAGGATATTTCCTTTTTCACCATAGCCCTCTAAGGGTTTCCAAATATCACGTCGTAAATTCCACACAACCGTCTTAGTGAATGGCTTCTTGAGGAAAAGCTGTAACTCTCTGAGATGAATTTAAAAAAACACAAAGCAGTTTCTTACAAAGATTATCTCCAGTTTTTAACGGAAGATATATCCTTTTTCATAGCCCTCTATGGGCTTCCAAATATCACTTTGTAAATTCCACAGGAACAGTCTTAGAGAAAAGTTTCTTAAAGGAAAATCTGTAACTTTGTGAGATGAATTAACAGAACACAAAAGAGTTTCTCAGTAAGATTCCTTTGGGTTTTTATTTTAGGATATTTCCTTTTTCACCATAGCTCTCCATGGGCTTCCAAATATCACGTTGCAAATTCCACAAGAACAGTCTTAGGCAAAGGCTTCTTGAGGGGAAAGCTGTAAGTCTGTGAGATGAATTAACAGAACCCAAAGCAGTCTCTCAGAAATCTTCTTTTCAGTTTTTAACGGAAGATATTTCCTTTTTCAACTTAGCCCTCTGTGGGCTTCCAAATATCACTTTGCAAATTCCCCAAGAAAAGTCTTAGCGAAAGAATTCCTGAGGAGAAAGCTCTAACTCTGTGAGACGAATTAACAGAACACAAAACAGTTTCTCAGAAAGTTTCTTTCCAGTTTTTAAAGGAAGATATTTCCTTTTTCACCGTAGCCCTCTATGGGCTTCCAAATATCACGTTGCAAATTCCACAAGAACAACCTTAGCGAAAGGCTTCCTGAGGGGAAAGCTGTAACTCTGTGAGATGAATTTACAGAACACAAAGCAGATTCTCAGGAAGCTTCTTTCAGTGTTTAACTGAAGATATTTCCTTTTTCACCATGGCCCTCTATGGGCTTCCAAATATCAGTTTGCAAATTTCACAAAAACTGTCTTAGTGAACGGCTTCTTGAGGGGAAAGCTGTAACTCTGTGAGATGAACTAACAGAACACAAAACAGTTTCCCAGAAAGCTTCTTTTTGGTTTTCATCTTAGGATATTTCCATTTTCACCTTAGCCCTCGATGGGCTTCCAAATATCACTTTACAAATTCCACAAGAACAGTCTTAGCGAAAGACTTCTTGGGGGGAAAGCTGTAACTCTGTGAGATGAATTAACAGAAGACAAAGCAGTTTCTCAGAAAATTTCTTTTCGGTTTATATCTTAGAATATTTCCATTTGCACCAAAGCTCCCTATGGGCTTCCAAATATCACTTTGCCAATTACAAAAGAAGAGTCTTTGCGAAAGCCTTCTTGAATGGAAATCTGTAAATCTCTGAGATGAATTAACAGAACACAGAGCATTTTCTCAGAAAACTTCTTTCCAGTTTTTAACTGAAGATATTTCCTTTTTTACCATAGACCTCTTTAGGCTCTCAAATATCACTTTGCAAATTCCACAAGAACAGTCTTAGCGGAAGGCTTCTTGCGGAGAAAGCTGAAACTCCGTGAGATGAAAGAAGAGAACACAAAAAAGTTTCTCAGAAATATTCTTTCCAGTTTTTAACTGAAGATATTTCCTTTTTCGCCATAGCTCTCTATGGGATTTCAAATATCACTATGCAAATTCCACAAGAACAGTCTTAGCGAAAGGCTTCCTTAGGGGAAAGCTGTAAGACTCTGAGATGAAATAACAGAACACAAAGTAGTTTCTCAGAAATCTTCTTTCCAGATTTTAACGGAAGATACTTCCTTTTTCACCATAGCCCCCTAAGGGCTTCCAAGTATCACTTTTCAAATCCCACAAGATCACACTTAGCTATAAGTTTCTTGAGGAGAAATTTGTAACACTGTGAGATTAATTAACAGAACACAAAGCAGTTTCTCAGAAAGCTTCTTTTCGGTTTTTATCTTAGGATATTTCCATTTTCACCATAGCCCTCTACGGTTTTTGAAATATCACTTTGCAAATTCCACAAGAACAGTCTTAGCGAAAGGCTTCTTGAGGGGAAAGATGTAATTCTGTGAGATGAATTAACCGAACACAAAGCAGTTTCTCAGAAAGCTTCTTTCCAGTTTTTAACGGAAGATATTTCCTTTTTCACCATAGTCCTCTCTGGGCTTCCAAATATCACTCTGCAAATTCCACAAGAGCAGTCTTAGCGAAAGGCTTCTTGAGGGGAAAGCTGTAATTGTGTGAGATGAATTAAGAGAATACAAAGCAGTCTCTCACAAAGCTCCTTTCCACTTTTTAACTGAAGATATTTCCTTTTTCACCATGGCCCTTTAAGGGCTTCCAAATATCACTTTGCAAATTCCACAAGAACAGTCTTAGCGAAAGGCTTCTTGAGAGGAAAGCTGTAACTCTGTGAGATGAATTAATGGAACACAAAGCTGTCTCTCAGAAAGCTTCTTTCCAGCTTTTTAAGGAAGATATTTCCTTTTTCACCATAGCTCTCTATGGGCTTCCAAATATCTCTTTGCAAATTCCACAAAAACAGGCTTAGGGAAAGGCTTCTTGAGTGGAAAGCTGTAACTCTGTGACATGAATTAACAGAACACAAGGCAGATTCTCAGAAAGCTTCTTTACAGTTTTTAATGGAAGATATTTTCTTTTTCACCATAGCCCTCTATGGGCTTCCAAATATTACTTTCCAAATTTCAAAAGAACAGTCTTAGTGAACGGCTTCCTGAGGGGAAAGCTGTAACTCTGTGAGATGAATTAACAGAACACAAAGCAGTTTCTCAGAAAGCTTCTTTTCAGTTTTTATCTTAGTATAATTCCTTTTTCACCATAGCCTTCTAAGGTCTTCCAAATATACCTTTGCAAATTCCACAAGAACACTCCTAGCGAAAGACTTCTTGAGGGGAAAGCTGTAACTCTGTGAGATGAATTAACAGATCACAAAGCAGTTTCTCAGAAAGCTTCTTTCCAGTTTTTAACGGAAGATATTTCCTTTTTCACCGTAGCGCTCTATGGGCTTCCAATATCACTTTGCAAAATCCACAAGAAGAATCTTAGAGAATGGCTTCTTGCTGGGAAAGCAGTAACTCTGTGAGATGAATTAACAGAACACAGAGCAGTTTCTCAGAAAGCTTCTTTCCAGTTTTTAACGGAAGATATTTCCTTTTTCACCATAGCCCTCTATGGGCTTCTAGATATCACTTTGCAAATTCCACAAGAACAATCTTCGCGAAAGGCTTCTTCAGGGGAAAGCTGTAACTCTGCGAGATGAATTAACAGAACACAAAGTAGTTTCTCACAATGCTTCTTTTCAGTTTTTATCTTAGGATATTTCCTTTTTCACCTTAGCCCTCTATGGGCTTGAAAATATCACTATGAAAATTCCACAAGAACAGTCTAAGTGAAAGGCTTCTTGAGGTGAAAGCGGTGACCCTGTGAGATGAATTAACAGAACACAAAGCAGTTTCTCAGAAAGCTTCTTTCCATTTTTTAACGGAAGATATTTCCTTTTTCACCATAGACATCTATGGGCTTCCAAATATCACTTTGACAATTCCACAAGAACAGTCTTAGCGAAAGGCTTCTTGAGGGGAAAGCAGTAACTGTGAGATGTATTAACAGAACACAAAGCAGTTTCTCAGAAAGCTACTTTCCAGTTTTTAAGGGAAGATTTTCCTTTTTCACCATAACCCTCTATGGGCTTCCAAATATCACTTTACAAATTCCACAAGAAGAGTCTTAGCAAAAGGCTTCTTGAGAGGAACGCAGTAACTCTGTGAGATGAATTACCAGAACACAAAGCAATTTCTCAGAAAGCTTCTTTCCACTTTTTAACGGAAGATATTTCCTTTTTCACCATAGCCCACTATGGGCTTCCAAATATCACTTTGAAAATTCCACAAGAACAGTCTTAGCCAGAGGCTTCCTGAGGGGAAAGCTGTAACTCTGTGGGATGAATTAACAGAACACAAAACAGTTTCCAGAAAGCTTCTTTCCAGTTTTTAAAGGAAGATATTTCCTTTTCACCATAGCCCTCTTTGGGCTTCCACAAATCACATTGCAAGTTTCACAACAACAGTCTATGCGAAATTCTTCTTGAGGGGAAAGCTGTAGCTCTGGGAGATAAACTAACAGAACACAAAGCAGTTTCTCACAAAGCTGCTTTCCAGTTTTTAACGGAAGATATTTCCTTTTTCACCCTATTCCTCTATGAGATTCCAAAGATCACTTTGCAACTTCCACAAGAACAGTCTTAGCGAAAGGCTTCTTGAGGGGATATCTGTAGCTTTGTTAGACGAATTAACAGACAACAAAGCAGTTAATCAGAAAGTTTCTTTCCAGTTTTTAACGGAAGATATTTTCTTTTCACCATATCCCTCTATGGGCTTCCAAATATCACTTTGCAAATTCCACAAGAACAGTCTTAGTGAACCGCTTCCTGAGGGGAAGATATAACTCTGTGAGATGAATTAAGAGAACACAGTGCAGTTTCTCAGAAAGCTTCCTTTCGGTTTTTATCTTAGGATATTTTCTTTTTCACCAGAGCCCCCTATGGGCTTCCAAATATCACTTTGCACATTCCACAAGAACAGTCTTAGGGAAAGACTACTTGAGGGGAAAGTTGTAACTCTCTGAGATCAATTAACAAAACACAAAGAAGTTTCTCAGAATTTTTCTTTCAAGTTTTTAACGGAAGATATTTCCTTTTCCACTATAGCCCTCTATGGGTTTCCAAATACCATATTTCAAGTTCCACAAGAACAGTCTTAGCGAAAGGCTTTTTGAGGAGAAAGTTGAAAATCTGTAAGATGAATTAACAGACACAAAACTGTTTCTCAGAAAGCTTCTTTCCAGTTTTTATCTTATGATATTTCCTTTTTCACCGTAGCCCTCTATTGGCTTCCAAATATCACTTTGCAAATTCCACAAGAACAGTCTTAGAGAAAGTCTTCTTGAGGGGAAAGCTGAAACCCTGTGCGATGAATTAACAGAATACAAAACAGTTTCTCAGAAAGCCTCTTTTCAGTTTTTATCTTAGGATATTTCCTTTTACACCATAGACCTCCATGGGCTTTCAAAAATCACTTTCAAATTCTACAAAAACAGTCTTGGGGAAAGGCTTCTTGAGGGGAAAGCTGTAACTCTGTGAGATGAATTAACAAAGACAAAGCAGTTTCTCTAAAATCTTCTTTTCAGTTTTTAACGGAAGATATTGTCTTTTTTGCCACAGCTCTCTATGGGCTTCTAAATATCTCTTTGCAAATTCCACAAGAACAGTCTTAGGGAAAGGCTTCTTGAGGGGAAAGCTGTAACTCTGTGAGATCATTTAAGAAAACACAAAACAGACTCTCAGAAATCTTCTCTCAAGTTTTGAACAGAAGATATTTTCTTTTTCACCAGAGACCTCTAAGGGCTTCCAAATATGAAATTTGAAATTCCACAAGAACAGACTTAGCGAAAGGCTTTTTGAGGAGAA
This sequence comes from Chlorocebus sabaeus, assembly GCF_047675955.1. NCBI lineage: Eukaryota > Metazoa > Chordata > Mammalia > Primates > Cercopithecidae > Chlorocebus > Chlorocebus sabaeus. Next base: position 2,172,909 of record NW_027327470.1, on the reverse strand, counting down.
AGATGTAAATCTGTAAGATGAATTAACAGAAAAAAAACAGTTTCCCAGAAATCTTCTTTTCAGTTTTTAATGGAAGATGTTTTCTTTTTTACGATAGCCCTCCATGGGCTTTCAAATATCACTGTGCAAATTCCACAAGAACAGCCTTTGCGAAAATCTTCATTGGGAGAAAGCTGTAACTCTATGAGATGAATTAACAGAATACAAAGCAGTTTCTCAGAAAGTTTCTTTCCAGTTTTAAATGGAAGATATTTCCTTTTCCACTATAGTCCTCTAAGGGCTTCCATATATCACTTTGCAAATTCCACAAGAACAGTCTTAGCGAAAGGCTTCTTGAAGGGAAAGCTGTAACTCTGTGGGATGAATTAACAGAACCCACAGCAGTTTCTCAGAAATCTTCTTTCCAGTTTTTAACTGAAGATATTTCCTTTTTCAGCATAGCCCTTAAGGGCTTCCAATATCACTTTGCAAATTCCACAAGAACAGTCTTAGGGAAAGCCTTCTTGAGGGAAAAGGTGTAACTCCGTGAGATGAACTAAAAGAACACAAAGCAGTTTCTCAGAACGCTTCTTTTCGGTTTTTATCTTAGGATATTTCCATTTTCACCATAGCCCTGTAAGGATTTCCAAAGAAGACTTTGCAAATTCCACAACAACTGCGTTATTGAAAGGCTTCTTGAGGGGAAAGCTGTAATTCTCTGAAATGAATTAACAGAACACAAAGAAGATTCTCAGAAAGATTCCTTTGGGTTTTTATCTTAGGATATTTGCTTTTTCACCATAGCTCTCTATGGGCTTCCAAATATCACTTTTCAAATTCCACAAGAACAGTCCTCGGGAAAGGTTTCTTGAGGGGAAAGCTGTAACTCTGTGAGGTGAATTAACAGAACTCAAATCAGTTTCTCAGATATCTTATTTCCAGTTTTTAACGGAAGATATTTCCTTTTTCTCCTTAGCCCTCTGTGGGCTTCCATATATCACTTTGCAAATTCCACAAGAAAAGCCTTACCGAAAGGCTTCTTGAGGGGAAAGCTGTAACTCTGTGAGATGAATTAACAGAACACAAAACAGTTTCTCAGAAAGCTTCTTTCCAGTTTTTAAAGTAAAATATTTCCTTTTTCACCATAGCCCTCTATGGGATTCCAAATATCACTTTGCAAATTCCACAAGAACAGCCTTAGCGAAAGGCTTCTTGAGGGGAAAGCTGTAACTCTGTGAGATGAATTAACAGAACACAAAGCAGTTTCACAGAAAGCTACTTTTCAGTTTTTATCTTAGGATATTTCCTTCTTCACCATAGCCCTCTATGGGCTTCCAAATATCAGTTTGCATATTTCACAAAAACTGTCTTAGTGAACGGCTTCTTGAGGGGAAAGCTGTAACTCTGTGAGATGAACTAACAGAACACAAAGCAATTTTCCAGAAAGCTTCTTTTCAGTTTTTATCTTAGTATAATTCCATTTTCAGCTTAGACCTCTATGGGCTTCCAAATATCACTTTGCATATTCCACAAGAACGGTCTTAGAGAAAGGCTTCTTGAGAGGAAAGCTGTAACTCTGTGAGGTGAATTAACAGAAGACAAAGCAGTTTCTCAGAAAGTTTCTTTTCGGCTTTTATCTTAGGATATTTCCATTTTCACCATAGCTCTCTATGGGCTTCCAAATATCACTTTGCAAATTCCAAAAGAACAGTCTTTGCGAAAGGCTTCTTGAAAAGAACGCTGTAAATCTCTGAGATGAGTTAACAGTACAGAAAGCAGTTCCTCAGAAAGCTTCTTTACAGTTTTTATCTTAGGATATTTCCTTTTTCACCATAGTTCTCCAAGGGCTTCCAAATATCACTTTGCCAATTCCACAAGAAAAGTCTTAGGGAAAGGTTTCATGAGGGGAAAGCTGTAACTCTGTGAGATGAATTAACAGAACACAAAGCGTTTTCTCAGAAGACTTCTTTCCAGTTTTTAACTGAAGATATTACCTTTTTCACCATAGACCTCTTTGGGCTTTCAAATATCACAGTGCAAATTCCACAAGAACAGTCTTAGCGAAAGGCTTCTTGTGGAGAAAGTTGTAATTCCGTGAGATGAATTAACAGAACACAAAATACTTTCTCAGAAATCTTCTTTCCAGTTTTTAACTTAAGATATTTCCTTTTTCACCATAACACTCTATGTGCGTGCAAATATCACTTTCCAAATTCCACAAGAACAGTCCTAGCGAAAGGCTTCTTTAGGAGAAAGCTGTAACCCTCTGAGATGAATTAACAGAACAAAAAGGAGTTTCTCAGAAGGCTTCTTTTCAGTTTTAAACTGAAGATATTTCCTTTTTCACCATAGCCCTCTACGGGCTTGCAAATATCACTTTGCAAGTTAATAAACAACAGCCTTCACGAAAGAATTCTTGAGGGGAGAGCTGTAACTCTGTGAGATGAATTAACAGAACACAAAGCAGTCTCTCAGAAATCTTCTTTCCAGTTGTTAACTGAAGATGTTTCCTTTTTCAACGTGGCCATTTACGCGCTTCCAACTATCACTTTGCAAATTCACAAGAACAGACTTAGCGAAAGGCTTCTTGAAGGTAAAGCTGTAACTCTGTGAGATGAATTAACAGAACACAAAGCAGTTTCTCAGAAAGCTTCTTTTCAGTTTTTATCTTAGGATATTTCCTTTTTCACCATAGCCCTCTAAGGGTTTCCAAATATCACGTCGTAAATTCCACACAACCGTCTTAGTGAATGGCTTCTTGAGGAAAAGCTGTAACTCTCTGAGATGAATTTAAAAAAACACAAAGCAGTTTCTTACAAAGATTATCTCCAGTTTTTAACGGAAGATATATCCTTTTTCATAGCCCTCTATGGGCTTCCAAATATCACTTTGTAAATTCCACAGGAACAGTCTTAGAGAAAAGTTTCTTAAAGGAAAATCTGTAACTTTGTGAGATGAATTAACAGAACACAAAAGAGTTTCTCAGTAAGATTCCTTTGGGTTTTTATTTTAGGATATTTCCTTTTTCACCATAGCTCTCCATGGGCTTCCAAATATCACGTTGCAAATTCCACAAGAACAGTCTTAGGCAAAGGCTTCTTGAGGGGAAAGCTGTAAGTCTGTGAGATGAATTAACAGAACCCAAAGCAGTCTCTCAGAAATCTTCTTTTCAGTTTTTAACGGAAGATATTTCCTTTTTCAACTTAGCCCTCTGTGGGCTTCCAAATATCACTTTGCAAATTCCCCAAGAAAAGTCTTAGCGAAAGAATTCCTGAGGAGAAAGCTCTAACTCTGTGAGACGAATTAACAGAACACAAAACAGTTTCTCAGAAAGTTTCTTTCCAGTTTTTAAAGGAAGATATTTCCTTTTTCACCGTAGCCCTCTATGGGCTTCCAAATATCACGTTGCAAATTCCACAAGAACAACCTTAGCGAAAGGCTTCCTGAGGGGAAAGCTGTAACTCTGTGAGATGAATTTACAGAACACAAAGCAGATTCTCAGGAAGCTTCTTTCAGTGTTTAACTGAAGATATTTCCTTTTTCACCATGGCCCTCTATGGGCTTCCAAATATCAGTTTGCAAATTTCACAAAAACTGTCTTAGTGAACGGCTTCTTGAGGGGAAAGCTGTAACTCTGTGAGATGAACTAACAGAACACAAAACAGTTTCCCAGAAAGCTTCTTTTTGGTTTTCATCTTAGGATATTTCCATTTTCACCTTAGCCCTCGATGGGCTTCCAAATATCACTTTACAAATTCCACAAGAACAGTCTTAGCGAAAGACTTCTTGGGGGGAAAGCTGTAACTCTGTGAGATGAATTAACAGAAGACAAAGCAGTTTCTCAGAAAATTTCTTTTCGGTTTATATCTTAGAATATTTCCATTTGCACCAAAGCTCCCTATGGGCTTCCAAATATCACTTTGCCAATTACAAAAGAAGAGTCTTTGCGAAAGCCTTCTTGAATGGAAATCTGTAAATCTCTGAGATGAATTAACAGAACACAGAGCATTTTCTCAGAAAACTTCTTTCCAGTTTTTAACTGAAGATATTTCCTTTTTTACCATAGACCTCTTTAGGCTCTCAAATATCACTTTGCAAATTCCACAAGAACAGTCTTAGCGGAAGGCTTCTTGCGGAGAAAGCTGAAACTCCGTGAGATGAAAGAAGAGAACACAAAAAAGTTTCTCAGAAATATTCTTTCCAGTTTTTAACTGAAGATATTTCCTTTTTCGCCATAGCTCTCTATGGGATTTCAAATATCACTATGCAAATTCCACAAGAACAGTCTTAGCGAAAGGCTTCCTTAGGGGAAAGCTGTAAGACTCTGAGATGAAATAACAGAACACAAAGTAGTTTCTCAGAAATCTTCTTTCCAGATTTTAACGGAAGATACTTCCTTTTTCACCATAGCCCCCTAAGGGCTTCCAAGTATCACTTTTCAAATCCCACAAGATCACACTTAGCTATAAGTTTCTTGAGGAGAAATTTGTAACACTGTGAGATTAATTAACAGAACACAAAGCAGTTTCTCAGAAAGCTTCTTTTCGGTTTTTATCTTAGGATATTTCCATTTTCACCATAGCCCTCTACGGTTTTTGAAATATCACTTTGCAAATTCCACAAGAACAGTCTTAGCGAAAGGCTTCTTGAGGGGAAAGATGTAATTCTGTGAGATGAATTAACCGAACACAAAGCAGTTTCTCAGAAAGCTTCTTTCCAGTTTTTAACGGAAGATATTTCCTTTTTCACCATAGTCCTCTCTGGGCTTCCAAATATCACTCTGCAAATTCCACAAGAGCAGTCTTAGCGAAAGGCTTCTTGAGGGGAAAGCTGTAATTGTGTGAGATGAATTAAGAGAATACAAAGCAGTCTCTCACAAAGCTCCTTTCCACTTTTTAACTGAAGATATTTCCTTTTTCACCATGGCCCTTTAAGGGCTTCCAAATATCACTTTGCAAATTCCACAAGAACAGTCTTAGCGAAAGGCTTCTTGAGAGGAAAGCTGTAACTCTGTGAGATGAATTAATGGAACACAAAGCTGTCTCTCAGAAAGCTTCTTTCCAGCTTTTTAAGGAAGATATTTCCTTTTTCACCATAGCTCTCTATGGGCTTCCAAATATCTCTTTGCAAATTCCACAAAAACAGGCTTAGGGAAAGGCTTCTTGAGTGGAAAGCTGTAACTCTGTGACATGAATTAACAGAACACAAGGCAGATTCTCAGAAAGCTTCTTTACAGTTTTTAATGGAAGATATTTTCTTTTTCACCATAGCCCTCTATGGGCTTCCAAATATTACTTTCCAAATTTCAAAAGAACAGTCTTAGTGAACGGCTTCCTGAGGGGAAAGCTGTAACTCTGTGAGATGAATTAACAGAACACAAAGCAGTTTCTCAGAAAGCTTCTTTTCAGTTTTTATCTTAGTATAATTCCTTTTTCACCATAGCCTTCTAAGGTCTTCCAAATATACCTTTGCAAATTCCACAAGAACACTCCTAGCGAAAGACTTCTTGAGGGGAAAGCTGTAACTCTGTGAGATGAATTAACAGATCACAAAGCAGTTTCTCAGAAAGCTTCTTTCCAGTTTTTAACGGAAGATATTTCCTTTTTCACCGTAGCGCTCTATGGGCTTCCAATATCACTTTGCAAAATCCACAAGAAGAATCTTAGAGAATGGCTTCTTGCTGGGAAAGCAGTAACTCTGTGAGATGAATTAACAGAACACAGAGCAGTTTCTCAGAAAGCTTCTTTCCAGTTTTTAACGGAAGATATTTCCTTTTTCACCATAGCCCTCTATGGGCTTCTAGATATCACTTTGCAAATTCCACAAGAACAATCTTCGCGAAAGGCTTCTTCAGGGGAAAGCTGTAACTCTGCGAGATGAATTAACAGAACACAAAGTAGTTTCTCACAATGCTTCTTTTCAGTTTTTATCTTAGGATATTTCCTTTTTCACCTTAGCCCTCTATGGGCTTGAAAATATCACTATGAAAATTCCACAAGAACAGTCTAAGTGAAAGGCTTCTTGAGGTGAAAGCGGTGACCCTGTGAGATGAATTAACAGAACACAAAGCAGTTTCTCAGAAAGCTTCTTTCCATTTTTTAACGGAAGATATTTCCTTTTTCACCATAGACATCTATGGGCTTCCAAATATCACTTTGACAATTCCACAAGAACAGTCTTAGCGAAAGGCTTCTTGAGGGGAAAGCAGTAACTGTGAGATGTATTAACAGAACACAAAGCAGTTTCTCAGAAAGCTTCTTTTCAGTTTTTATCTTAGTATAATTCCTTTTTCACCATAGCCTTCTAAGGTCTTCCAAATATACCTTTGCAAATTCCACAAGAACACTCCTAGCGAAAGACTTCTTGAGGGGAAAGCTGTAACTCTGTGAGATGAATTAACAGATCACAAAGCAGTTTCTCAGAAAGCTTCTTTCCAGTTTTTAACGGAAGATATTTCCTTTTTCACCGTAGCGCTCTATGGGCTTCCAATATCACTTTGCAAAATCCACAAGAAGAATCTTAGAGAATGGCTTCTTGCTGGGAAAGCAGTAACTCTGTGAGATGAATTAACAGAACACAGAGCAGTTTCTCAGAAAGCTTCTTTCCAGTTTTTAACGGAAGATATTTCCTTTTTCACCATAGCCCTCTATGGGCTTCTAGATATCACTTTGCAAATTCCACAAGAACAATCTTCGCGAAAGGCTTCTTCAGGGGAAAGCTGTAACTCTGCGAGATGAATTAACAGAACACAAAGTAGTTTCTCACAATGCTTCTTTTCAGTTTTTATCTTAGGATATTTCCTTTTTCACCTTAGCCCTCTATGGGCTTGAAAATATCACTATGAAAATTCCACAAGAACAGTCTAAGCGAAAGGCTTCTTGAGGTGAAAGCAGTGACTCTGTGAGATGAATGAACAGAACACAAAGCAGTTTCTCTGAAAGCTTCTTTCCAGTTTTTAACGGAAGATATTTCCTTTTTCACCATAGACCTCTATGGGCTTCCAAATATCACTTTGCCAATTCCACAAGAAGAGTCTTAGCGAAAGGCTTCTTCAGGGGAAAGCAGTAACTGTGAGGTGAATTAACAGAACACAAATCAGGTTCTCAGAAAGCTACTTTCCAGTTTTTAAGGGAAGATTTTCCTTTTTCACCATAACCCTCTATGGGCTTCCAAATATCACTTTACAAATTTCACAAGAAGAGTCTTAGCGAAAGGCTTCTTGAGAGTAACGCAGTAACTCTGTGAGATGAATTAACAGAACACAAGGCAATTTCTCAGAAAGCTTCTTTCTAGATTTTAACGGAAGATATTTGCTTTTTCACCATAGCCCTCTATTAGCTTCCAAATATCACTTAGAAAATTCCACAAGAACAGTCTTAGCGAAAGGCTTCTTGAGGGGAAAGCTGTATCTCTGTGAGATGAATTAACAGAACACAGAACATTTTCTCAGAAAGCTTCTTTCCAGTTTTTAACGGAAGATATTTCCTTTTTCACCATAGCCCTCAATGGGTTTCTAAATATCACTTTGCAAATACACAAGAACAGTCTTAGCAAAAGGCTTCTTGATGGGAAAGCAGTAACTCTGTGAGATAAATTAAAAGAACACCGAATAGTTTCTCAGAAAGCTTCTTTCCAGGTTTTAACAGAAGATATTTCCTTTTTCACCATAGACGTCTATGGGCTTCCCAACATCAGTTTGCCAATTCCACAAGAAGAGTCTTAGCGAAAGGTTCCTCGAAGGGAAAGCTGTAACTCAGTGAGATGAATTAACAGAACACAAAGTCGTTTCTCAGAAAGCTTCTTTACAGTTTTTAACGGAAGATATTTCCTTTTTCACCATAGTCCTCTATGGGCTTCCAAATATCACTGCGCAAATTCCACAAAAATAGATGTAGCGAAACGCATCTTGAAGGGAAAGCTGTAACTCTGTGGGATGAATTAACAGAACACAAAGCAGTTTCTCACAAAGCTTCTTTCCAGTTTTTAACGGAAGATATTTCCTTTTTCACCGTAGCCCTCTATGGACTTCCAAATATCTCTTTGCAAATTCCACAAGAATAGTCTTAGCGAAGGTCTTCTTGAGGGGAAAGCTGTAACTCTGTGGGATGAATTAACAGAACACAAAGCAGTTTCTCACAAAGCTTCTGTCCAGTTTTTAACGGAAGATATTTCCTTTTTCACCATAGTCCTCTATGGGCTTCCAAATATCACTGTGCAAATTCCACAAAAATAGAAGTAGCGAAACGCATCTTGAAGGGAAAGCTGTAACTCTGTGGGATGAATTAACAGAACACAAAGCAGTTTCTCACAAAGCTTCTTTCCAGTTTTTAACGGAAGATATTTCCTTTTTCACCATAGCCCTCCATGGGCTTCCAACTATCACTTTGCAAATTCCACAAGAAGAGTCTTCGCGAAAGGCTTCTTCAGGGGAAAGCTGTAACTCTGTGAGATGAATTAACAGAACACAAAGTAGTTTCTCAGAATGCTTCTTTTCAGTTTTTATCTTAGGATAATTCCTTTTTCAACTTAGCCCTCTATGGGCTTGAAAATATCACTATGAATATTCCACAAGAACAGTCTTAGCGAAAGGCTTCTTGAGAGGAACGCAGTAACTCTGTGAAATGAATTAACAGAACACAAAGCAGTTTCTCACAAAGCTTCTTTCCAGTTTTTAACGGAAGACATATCCTTTTTCACCATAGCCCTCTATGGGGTTCCAAATATCACTTTGCAAATTCTACAAGAACAATCTTAGCGAAAGGCTTCTTGAGGGGAAATCTGTAACTATGTGAAAAGATTTAACACTACACAAAGCAGTTTCTCAGAAAACTTCTTTCCAGTTTTTAACGAAGATATTTCCTTGTTCACCATAGCCCTCTATGTGCTTCCAAATATCACTTTGCATATTCCAAAAGAACTGTCTTAGCGAAAGGCTTTTTGAAAGGAAAGCTGTAACTCTGTGAGATGAATTAACAGAACACGAATAAGGTTCTCAGAAAGCTTCTTTCTTGTTTTTAACGGTAGATATTTCCTTTTTCAATAAAGCCCTCTATAGGCTTCCAAATATCACTTTGCAAATTCCACAAAAACAGACTTAGCGAAAGGCTTCTTGAGGGTAAAGCTGTAATCTGTGAGATGAATTGAGAGAACACAAATCAGTTTCTGAGAAAGCTTCTTTCCAGTTTTTAAAGGAAGATATTTCCTTTTTCACCATAGCCCTCTAGGGGCTTCCAAATATCACTTTGCAAATTCCATAAGAAGAGACTTAGCGAAAATCTTCTTCAGGGGGAAGCTGTAACTCTATGGGAAGAATTAACAGAACACAAAGCAGTTTCTCAGAAAGCTTCTTTCCAGTTTTTAAAGGAAGATATTTCCTTTTTCACCATAGCCCTCTATGGGCTTCCAAATATCACTTTGAAAATTCCACAAGAAGAGTCTTCGTGAAAGGCTTCTTGAGGGGATAGCTGTAACTCTGTAAGATGAATTAACAGAACACAAAGTAGTTTCTCAGAATGCTTCTTTTCAGTTTTTATCTTAGGATGTTTTCTTTTTCACCTTAGCAATCTATGGGTTTGAAAATATTACTCTGAAAATTCCACAAGAACAGTCTTAGCGAAAGGCATCTTCAGGTGAAAGCAGTGACTCTGTGAGATGAATTAACAGAACACAAAACAGTTTCTCAGTAAGCTTCTTTCCACTTTTTAACGGAAGATATTTCCTTTTTAACCATAGCCCTCTAAGGACTTCCAAATATTACTATGAAAATTCTACAAGAAAAATCTTAGCGAAAGGCTTCTTGAGGGGAAAACTGTAACTATGTGAAAAGAATTAACACTACACAAAGCAGTTTCTCAGAAAACTTCTTTCCAGTTTTTAAAGGAAGATATTTCCTTCTTCACCATAGCCCTCTATGTGCTTCCAAATATCACTTTGCGTATTCCAAAAGAACTGTCTTAGCGAAAGGCTTTTTGAAAGGAAAGCTGTAACTCTGTGAGATGAATTAACAGAACACGAATAAGGTTCTCAGAAAGCTTCTTTCTTGTTTTTAACGGTAGATATTTCCTTTTTCAATAAAGCCCTCTATAGGCTTCCAAATATCACTTTGCAAATTCCACAAAAACAGACTTAGCGAAAGGCTTCTTGAGGGTAAAGCTGTAATCTGTGAGATGAATTGAGAGAACACAAATCAGTTTCTGAGAAAGCTTCTTTCCAGTTTTTAAAGGAAGATATTTCCTTTTTCACCATAGCCCTCTAGGGGCTTCCAAATATCACTTTGCAAATTCCATAAGAAGAGACTTAGCGAAAATCTTCTTCAGGGGGAAGCTGTAACTCTATGGGAAGAATTAACAGAACACAAAGCAGTTTCTCAGAAAGCTTCTTTCCAGTTTTTAAAGGAAGATATTTCCTTTTTCACCATAGCCCTCTATGGGCTTCCAAATATCACTTTGAAAATTCCACAAGAAGAGTCTTCGTGAAAGGCTTCTTGAGGGGATAGCTGTAACTCTGTAAGATGAATTAACAGAACACAAAGTAGTTTCTCAGAATGCTTCTTTTCAGTTTTTATCTTAGGATGTTTTCTTTTTCACCTTAGCAATCTATGGGTTTGAAAATATTACTCTGAAAATTCCACAAGAACAGTCTTAGCGAAAGGCATCTTCAGGTGAAAGCAGTGACTCTGTGAGATGAATTAACAGAACACAAAACAGTTTCTCAGAAAGCTTCTTTCCACTTTTTAACGGAAGATATTTCCTTTTTAACCATAGCCCTCTAAGGACTTCCAAATATTACTATGAAAATTCTACAAGAAAAATCTTAGCGAAAGGCTTCTTGAGGGGAAAACTGTAACTATGTGAAAAGAATTAACACTACACAAAGCAATTTCTCAGAAAACTTCTTTCCAGTTTTTAAAGGAAGATATTTCCTTCTTCACCATAGCCCTCTATGTGCTTCCAAATATCACTTTGCGTATTCCAAAAGAACTCTCTTAGCAAAAGGCTTTTTGAAAGGAAAGCTGTAACTCTGTGAGATGAATTAACAGAACACGAATAAGTTTCTCAGAAAGCTTCTTTCTAGTTTTCAACGGAAGATATTTCCTTTTTCAATAAAGCCCTCTATAGGCTTCCACATATCACTTTGCAAATTCCACAAAAACAGACGTAGCGAAAGGCTTCTTGAGGGGAAATCTGTAACTCTGTGAGATGAATTGAGAGAACACAAAGCAGTTTCTCAGAAAGCTTCTTTCCAGTTTTTAACGGAAATATTTCCTTTTTCACCATAGCCCTCTATGGGATTCCAAATATCACTTTGCAAATTCCATAAGAACAGTCTTAGTGAAAGGATTCTTGAGGGGAAAGCAGTAACTCTGTGAGATGAATTTACAGTACACAAAGTAGTTTCTCAGACAGCTTCTTTCCAGTATTTAGCTTAAGATATTACTCTTTCACCATAGCCTTGTATGGGCTTCAAAATATCACTTTGCAAATTCCACAAGAACTGTCTTAGCGAAAGCCTCTTTGAGGTGAAAGCTGTAACTCTCTGAGATGAATTAACAGAACACAAAGCAGTTTCTCAGAAATCTTCTATCCAGTTTTTAATGGAAGATATTTCCTTTTTCACCATAGCATTCTATGGGCTTCCAAATATCACTTTGAAAATTCCACAAGAACAGTCTTAATGAAAGGGTTGGGAGGGGAAAGCTGTACCTCTGTGAGATGAATTGAGAGAACACAAAGCAGTTTCTCAGAAATCTTCTTTCCACTTTTTAACGGAAGATATTTTCTTTTTCACCACAGCCCTCTATGGGCTTCCAAATATCACTTTGCAAATTCCACAAGAACATTCTTAGCGAAAGACTTCTTGAGGCGAAAGCTGTAACTCTGTGAAATGAATTAACAGAATACAAAGGAGTCTCTCAGAATGCTTCTTTCCAGTTTTTAATTGAAGATATTTCTGTTTCACCATAGACGTCTAAGGGCTTCCAAATATCACTTTGCAAATTCCACAGGAACAGTCTTAGCAGAAGGCTTCTGGAAGGGAGAGCTGTAACTCTGTGAGATGAATTAACAGAACACAAAGTAGTTTCTCAGAAAGCTTCTTTCCAATTTATATCGGAAGATATTTCCGTTTTCACCACAGCCCTCTATGGGCTTCCAAATATGACTTTGAATATTCCACAAGAACATTCTTAGCGAAGGCTTCTTGTTGGGAAAGCTGTAACTAGGTCAGATGTATAATTAACAGAACACACGGCAGTTTCTCAGATTGTTTCTTTTCAGTGTTTAACTGAAGATATTTCCATTTTCATCATAGCCCCCTATGAGCTTCCAAATATCACTTTGCAAATTCCACAGGAGCAGTCTTAGCGAAAGGCTCCTGGAAGGGAAAGTTGTAACTCTGTGAGATGAATTAACAGAACACAAAGCAGTTTCTATGAAAGCTTCTTTTCAGTTTTTATCTTAGGATGTTTCCTTTTTCACCATAGCCCTGAATGGGCTTCGAAATATCACTTTGCAAATTACAAAACAACAGTCTTAGCGAAAGGTTTCTGCAGGGGAAAGCTGTAACTCTCTGACATGAATTAACAGAACACAAAGCAGTTTCTCAGAAAGATTCTTTCCAGTTTTTAACGGAAGATATTTCTTTTTTCACCATAGCCCTCTATGGGCTTCCAAATATCACTTTGGAAATGCCACAAGAACAGTCTTAGCAAAAGACTTCTTGAGGCGAAAGCTGTAACTATGTGAGATAAATTAACAGAACACAAAGCAGTTTCTCAGAAAACTTCTTTCCGGTTTTTAACTGAGGATATTTCCTTTTTCACCATAGCCCTCCATGGGCTTCCAAATATCACTTTGCACATCCCACAAGGACAGTCTTAGCGAAAGGCTCCTAGAGGGGAAAGCTGCAACTCTGTGAGATGAATTAACAGAACACAAAGCAGTTTCTCAGAAAGCTTCTTTCCAGTTTTAACGGAAGATATTTCCTTTTTAACCATAGCCCTGTGTGGGCTTCCAAATATCACCTTGCAAATTCCACAAGAACAGTCTTAACGAAAGTCTTCTTGAGGGGAAAGCTGTAACACTGTGAGTTGAATTGACAGAACACAAGGCAGTTTTTCAGAAAGCTTCTTATCATTTTTTATCTTAGGCTATTTCTTTTTCACCATAGCCCTCTAGGGGTTTCCAAATATCACTTTCCAAATTCCACAAAAACAATCTTAGTTAACGGCTTCTTGAGGGGAAAGCTGTAACGTTGTGAGATGAATAAACAGAACACAAAACAGTTTCTCAGAAAGCTTCTTTCCGGTTTTTAACGGAAAATATTTCCTATTTCACCATAGACTTCCAGGGGCTTCCAAATTACACTTTGCAAGTTCCACAAGAACAGTCTTAGCGAAAGGCTTCTGGAGGGATATGCTGTAACTCTGTGAGATGAATTAACAGAACACAAAGCAGTTTCTCAGAAAGCTTCTTTTCAGTTTTTAACGGAACATATTTCCTTTTTCACAGTAGCCCTATATAAGATTCCAAATATCACTTTGCAAATTCCACAAGAAGAGTCTTAGCGAAAGACTTCTTGAGGTGAAAGCTGTAACTCTGGGAGATAAATTAACAGAACACAAAGAAGTTTCTCAGAAATCTTCTTTCCGGTTTTTAACCGAAGATATTGCTTTTTCACCATAGCCCTCTAAGGGCTTCCAAATATCACTTTGGAAGTTCCACAAGAACAGTCTTAGCAACAGGCTTCTTGAGGGGAAAGCTGTAACACTCTGAGATGAATTAACAGAACACAAAGCAGCTTCTCAGAAACCATCTTTCTAGTTTCTAATTGAAGGTATTTCCTTTTTCACCATAGCCTTCTATGGGATTCCAAATATCACTTTCCAAATTTCACAAGAACAGTCTTAGTGAACGGCTTCTTGAGGGTAAAGCTGTAACTCTATGAGATGAACTAACAGAACACAAGGCAGTTTCTCACAAAGCTTCTTTTTGGTTTTTATCTTAGGATATTTCCATTTTCACTATAGCACTCTATGGGCTTCCGAATATCACTTTGCAAATTCCACAAGAACAGTATTAGCGAAAGGCTTCTTAAGGTGAAAGCTGTAACTCTTTGAGATGATTCAACAGAACACAAAGCAGTTTTTCAGAAAGCTTCTTTTCAGTTTCTATCTTAGGCTATTTCCTTTTTAACCGTAGCCCTCTATGGTCCTCCAAATATCACCTTGCAAAATCCACAAGAACAGTCTTAGCGAAAGGCTTCTGGAAGGGAAAACTCTAATTCGGTGAGATGTATTAACAGAAAACACGCTGGTTTCTCAAGAAGATTCTTTCTCCTTTTTAACGGGAGATATTTCCTTTTTCACCATAGCCCTCTATGGGTTACCAAATATGAATTTGCAAATTGCACAAGAAGAGTCTTATTGAACGGCTCCTTGAGGGGAAAGCTCAAACTCTGTGAGATGAACTAACAGAACACAAAGCAGTTTCTCAGAAAGCTTCTTTTCGGTTTTTAACGCAAGATATTCCCTTTTTCTCCATGGCCATCTATAGGCTTCGAAATTTCTCTTTGCAAATTCCACAAGAACAGTCTTAGTGAAAGACTTCTGCAGGGACAAGCTGTAACTCTGTGAGATGAATTAACAGTACACAAAGCAGTTTCTCAGAAAGCATCTGTTCAGTTTTTATATTAGGTTATTTCCTTTTTCACCATAGCCTTCTAAGGGCTCCAAATATCACTTTGCAAATTCCACAAGAAATGTCTTAGCGAAAGGCTTATTGAAGGGAAAGCTGTAACTCTGTGAGTTGAATTAAGAGAACACAAAGTAGTTTCTCAGAAAGATTCTTTCTAGTTTTAAACTGAAGTTATTTCCTTTTTCACCATAGCCCTCTACGGGCTTCCAATATCACATTGCAAATTTCACAAGAACAGTCTTAGTTAACGGTTTCTTGAGGGTAAAGCTGTAACTCTGTGAGATGAACTAACAGAACACAAGGCAGTTTCTCAGAAAGCTTCTTTTCCATTTTTATCTTAGGATATTTCCATTTTCACCATAGCCATCTATGGGCTTCCAAATATCACTTTGCAAATTCCACAAAAACAGCCTTAGCGACAGGCTTCTTGAGGGGAAAGCTGTAACTCTGTGAGTTGATTTAACAGAAAACAAAGCAGTTGCTCAGAAAGCTTCTTTTCAGTTTTTATCTTAGGGTATTTCCTTTTTCACCGTAGCCCTCTAAGGGCTTCGAAATATCACTTTGCAAATTCCACAAGAATGGTATTAGCCAAAGACTTCTGGAGGGGTAATCTGTAACCCTGTGAGATGAATTAACAGAACACAAAGCAGTTTCTCAGAAAGCTTCTTTTCAGTTTTTAACGGAAGATATTTCCTTTTTCACCGTAGCCCTCTCTGGGCTTCCAAATATCACTTTGCAAATTCTACAAGAACAGTCTTAGTGAACGGCTTCTTGAGGGGAAAGCTGTAAATCAGTGAGATGAATTAACAGAACACAAAGCAGTTTCTCAGAAATCTTCTTTCCAGTTTTTATCTTAGGATATTTCCTTTTTCACCATAGCCCTCTATGGGCTTCTAAATATCACTAAGCAAATCCCACAGGAACAGTCTTAGCGAAAGGCTTCTTGTGGAGAAAGCTGTAACTCGGTGAGATATATTAACAGAACACGCGGCAGTTTCTCAGAGTGCTTCTTACTAGTTTTTAAGGGAAGATATTTCCTTCTTCACCATAGCCCACTATGGGCTTCCAAATATCACTTTGAGAATTTCACAGGAACAGTCTTACTGAATGGCTTCTTGAGGGGAAAGCGGTAGCACTGTGAGATTAACTAAAAGAACACAAAGCAGTTTCTCAGGAAGCTTCTTCTCGGTTTTTGTCTTAGGATATTTCCTTTTTCACCATAGCCATCTATGGGCTTCAAATTATCACTTTGCAAATTCCACAAGAACAGTCTTAGCGGAAGGTGTTTTCAGGGGAAAGCTCTAATTCTATGAGATGAATTGACAGAACACACAGCAGTTTCTCAGAAAGCTTCTTTTCAGTTTTTAACTGAAGATATTTCCTTTTTCACCGTAGCCCTCTATGGGCTTCCAAATATCACTTTGCAAATACCACAACAGCAGCCTTAGCGAAAGGCTTCTTGAGGGTAAAGTTGTAACTGTGTGAGTTGAATTAACAGAAAACAAAGCAATTTCTCAGAAAGTTTCTTTTCAGTTTTTATCTTAGGATATTTACTTTTTCAACATAGCCCTCAAAAGGCTTCCATATGTCACTTGTCAAATTCCACAAGAACAGTCTTAGTGAACGGCTCCTTGAGCAGAATGCTGTAACTCTGTGAGATGAACTACCAGAACAGAAAGTAGTTTCTCAGAAAGGTTCTTTTCGGTATTTATCTTAGGATATTTCCATTTTCACCATAGCCCTCTTTGGGATTCCAAATATCACTTTGCAATTTCCACAACAACAGCCTTAGCGAAAGGATTTTTGAGGGGAAAGCTATAATTCTGTGAGATGAATTAACAGAACACAAAGCAGTTTCTCAGAAATTTTCTTTCCAGTTTTTAACGGAAGATATTTCCTTTTTCACCATAGCCCTCTAGGGTTTCCAAATATCACTTTACAAATTCCACAAAAACACTCTTAGCGAAAGTCTTCTTGAAGGGAGAACTGTAACTCTGTGAGATGAATTAACAGAACACTAAGCATTTTCTCAGAAAGCTTCTTTCCAGTTTTTAACTGAAGGTATATCCTTTTTTACCACAGCCCTCTAAGGGCTTCCAAATATCTCTTTGCAAATTCCACAAGAACAGTCTTGGCGAAAGGCTTCTTTAGGGGAAAGCTGGAACACTGTGAGATGAATTAACAGAACACAAAGCAGCTTCTCAAAAAGCTTGTTTTCAGTTTTTATCTTAGGCTATTTCCTTTTTCACCAGAGCCCTCTGTGGGCTTCTAAATATCACTCTGCAAATTCCACAAGAGCCGTCGTAGCGAAAGGCTTCTTGAGGGGAAAGCTGTAACTCTTGGAGATAAATTAACAGAACACAAAGCAGTTTCTCAGAAAGTTTCTTTTCAGTTTTTAACTGAAGATATTTCCTTTTTCACCATAGCCCCCTTTGGGCTACCAAAAATCACTTTGCAAATTCCACAAGAACAGTCTTAGTGAATGGCTTCTTGAGCGGAAATCTGTAACTCTGTGAGATGAATTAACAAAACACAAAGCAGTTTCTCAGAAAGCCTCTTTTCCATTTTTAATCTTAGGACATTTCCTTTTTCACCATAGACCTCAAAGGGCTTCCAAATATCACTTTGAAAATTCCACAAGAACAGTCTTAGCGAAAGGCTTCTTGAGGGGAAAGCTGTAACTCTGTGAGACGAATTAACAGAACACAGAGCAATTTGTCACAAAGCTTCTCTCCAGTTTTTAACGGAACATATTTCCTTTTTCACCATAGCCCCCTAAGGACTTCCAAATATCACTTTGCAAATTCCACAAGAACAGTCTTAGCGAAAGGTTTGCTGAGAGGAAAGTTGTAACTCTGTGAGATGAATTAATAGAACACATAGCAGCTTCTCAGAAAGCTTCTTTCCAGTTTTTAACGGAAGATATTTCCTTTTCCACCGTAGTCCTCTAAGGGCTTCTAAATATCACTTTAAAATTCCACAATAACAGCCTTATCGAAAGGCTTCTTGAGGGAAAAGCTGTACCTCTGTGAGATGAATTAGCAGAACACAAAGCAGTTTCTCAGAAAGTTTCTTTCCAGTTTTTAACTGAATATATTTCCTTTTTCACCATAGTTCTCTATGGGCTTCCAAATATCACTTTGCAAATTCCTCAAGAACAGTCGTATCGAAGTTCTTCTTGAGAGCACAGCTGGAACTGTGTGAGATGTATTAATAGAATACACGGCAGTTTCTCAGAAAGCTTCTTTCCAGTTTTTAACGGAAGATATTTCCTTTTTCACCATAGCCCTCTGCGGGCTTCCAAATATCACGTTGCAAATTCCACAAGAACAGTCTTAGTGATCGGCTTCTTGAGGGGAAAGCTGTAACTCTGTGAGATGTATTAGCAGAACACAAAGGAGTTTCTCAGAAATCTTCTTTCCAGTTTTAACGAAAGATATTTCCTTTTTCACCATAGCACTCTGCGGGCTTCCGAATATCACGTTGCAATTTCCACAAGAACAATCTTAGCGAAAGGCTTCTGGAGGGGAAATCTATAACTCCGTGAGATCAATTAAGAAAACACAATGCAGTTTCTCAGAAAGCATCTTTTCAGATTTTATCTTAGGATACTTCCTTTTTCACCATAGCCCTCTAGGAGCTTCCAAATATCACTTTGCAAATTCCACAAGAACAGTCTTAACGAAAGGCTTCTTGAGGTGAAAGCTGTAGTCTGTGAGAGGAATTAACAGAACACAAAGATGTCTCTCAGAAAGCTTCTTTCCTGTTTTTAATGGAAGATATTTCCTTTTTCACCATAGCCCTCTACGGGCTTCTAAGATCACTTTGCAAATTCCACAAGAACAGTCTTAGCGAAAGGCTTCTGGAGAGCAAAGATCTAATTCTGTGAGATGAACTAACAAAACACAAAGCAGTTTCTCAGAAAGCTTCTTTTCAGTTTTTAACGGAAGAAATTTCCTTTTTCATCATAGACCTCAATGGGCTTCCAAATTTCACTTTCCAAATTCTACAAGAACAGTCTTAGCGAAAGGCTTCTGGAGGGAAAGCTGTACCTCTGTGAGATGAATTAACAGAACACAAAGCAGTTTCTCAGAAAACTTCTTTTCAGTTTTTATCTTAGGATATTTCCTTTTTCACCATAGCTCTCTCTTTGCTTCCAAATATCACTTTGCAAATTCCACAAGAACAGTGTTAGCGAAAGGTTTCTGGATGGGAGAGCTGTAACTCTGTGAGATGCATTAACAGAACACAAAGCAGTTTCTCAGAAATCTTCTTTCCAGTTTTTAACGGAAGATATTTCCTTTTTCAGCTTAGCCCCCTATGGGCTTCCAAATATCACTTTGCAAATTCCAAAAGAACAGTATTAGCGAAAGGTTTCTTGAGGGGCAAGCTGTAACACTGTGAGTTGAATTAACAGAACACAAAGCAGTTTCTTAGAAAGCTTCTTTTCAGTTTTTATCATAGGATATTTCCTTTTTCACCATAGCCCTCTATGGGCTTCCAAATATCACTTTGCAAATTCCACAGGAACACTCTTAGCAAACGGCTTCTTTAGGGAAAATCTGTAACTCTGTGATGTGAATTAACAGAACACAAATCAGTTTCTCAAAAAGCTTCTTTTTGGTTTTTATCTGAGAATATTTCCATTTTCACAGTAGACCTCTATGGGCTTCCAAATATCATTTTGGAAATTACACAAGAGGAGCCTTAGCTGAAGGCTTCTTGAGGGGAAAGATGTAACTCGTTGAGATGAATTAACAGAACACAAAGCAGTTTCTAAGAAAGCTTCTTTTCAGTTTTTAACGAAAGATATTTCCTTTTTCATCATATCCCTCTATGGGCTTCCAAATATCACTTTGCAAATTCCTCAAGAACAGTTGTAGCGAAGTTCTTCTTGAGAGCACAGCTGGAACTGTGTGAGATGTATTAATAGAACACACGGCAGTTTCTCAGAAAGCTTCTTTCCAGTTTTTAACGGAAGATATTTCCTTTTTCACCATAGCCGTCTGAGGGCTTCCAAATATCACGATGCAAATTCCACAAGAACAGTCTTAGTGATCGGCTTCTTGAGAGGAAAGCTGTAACTCAGTGAGTTGAATTAACAGAACACAAAGCAGTTTCTCAGAAAGCTTCTTTCCAGTTTTTAACTGAATAAATTTCCTTTTTCACCATAGCCATATTTGGGCTTCCAAATATCACTTTGCAAATCCCACAAGAACAGTCTTATCGAAAGGCTTCTTCAAGGGAAAGCTGTAATTCTGTGAGATGAATTATCAGAACACAAAACAGTATCTCAGAAATCTTCTTTCCAGTTTTTAACTGAAGATATTTCCTTTTTCACCGAAGCCCTCTAGGGGCGTCCAAATATCACTTTGCAAATTCCACAAAAACAATCTTAGCGAATGACTTCTGTAGGGGAATGCTGTAACTCTGTTAGATAAATTAACAGAACACAAAGCAGTGTCTCAGAAATCTTCTTCCCAGTTTTTAACGGAAGATATTTCCTTTTTCTTTATAGCGCACTATGGGCTTCCAAATATCACTTTGCAAATTCCACAAAACAGACTTACCGAAAAGCTTCTTGAGAAGAAAGCTGTAACTCTGTGAGATGAATTACCAGAACACAAAGCAGTTTCTCAGAAAGTTTCTATCCTGTTTTTAACTGAAGATATTTCCTTTTTCATCATGGCCCTCTATGGGCTTCCAAATATGACTTTGCAAATTGCACAAGAACAGTCTTAGCGAATGGCTTCTTGAGGAAAAATTTGTAACTCTGGGATACGAATTAAGAGAACACAAAGCAGTTCCTCAGAAAGCCTCTTTTCCTTTTTTGTCTTAGGATATTTCCTTTTTCACCATAGCTCTCTTTGGGCTTCCAAACATCATTTTGCAAATTCCACAAGAACAGTCTTAGCGAAAGGCTTCTGAAGGGGAAAGTTTTAACTCTGTGAGATGAATTAACAAAACACAAAGCAGTTTCTCAGAAATCTTCTTTCCAGTTTTTAACGGAAGATATGTCCTTTTTCACCATAGCCCTCTATGGGCTTCCAAATATCACTTTGCAAATTACACAAGAACAGTCTTACCGAAAGGCTTCTCGAGAAGAAAGCTGTAACTCTGTGAGATTAATTAACAGAACACAAAGCAGTTTCTCAGAAAACTTCTTTCCAGTTTTTAATGGAAGATATGTCCTTTTTCACCATAGATCTCTATGGGCTTCCGAATATCATTTTGCAAATTCCACAAGAACAGTCCTAGCGAAAGTCTTCTGGAGGGGAATCCTGTAAATCTGTGAGATGAATTAACAGAACACAAAGCAGTTTCTCAGAAAGCTTCTTTCCAGTTTTTAACTGAAGATATTTCCTTTTTCACCATAGCCCTATATGGGCTTTCAAATATCGCATTGTAAATACCACAAGAACAGTCTTAGCGAAAGACTTCTTGAGGGGAAAGCTGTAACAAGGTTAGACGTATTAACAGAACACACGGCAGTATCTCAGAAGGCTTCTTTCCAGTTTTTAATGGAAGATATTTCCTTTTTCACCATAGCCCTCTAAGGGCTTCCAAATATCACTTTGCAAATTTCAAAATAGCAGTCTTAGCGAAAGGCTTCTGGAGCGGAAAGCTGTAACTCTCTGAAATGAATTAACAGAACACAGAGCTGTTTCTCAGAAAGCTTCTTTGCAGTTTTCAGCCGAAGATATTTCCGTTTTCCCCACAGACCTATATGGGCTTCAAAATATCACTTAGAAAATCCCACAAGATAAGAATGCTTACGATTTTTGCACATTAATTTTGTATCCTGAGACTTTGCTGAAGTTGCTTATCAGCTTAAGGAGATTTTGGGCTGAGACAATGGGGTTTTCTAAATATATAATGATGTCGTCTGCAAACAGGGACAATTTGACTTCTTCTTTTCCTAACTGAATCCCCTTGATTTCTTTCTCTTGCCTGATTGCCCTAGCCAGAACTTCCAACACTATGTTGAAGAGGAGTGGTGAGAGAGGGCATCCCTGTCTTGTGCCAGTTTTCAAAGGGAATTTTTCCAGTTTTTGCCCATTCAGTATGATATTGGCTGTGGGTTTGTCATAAATAGCTCTTATGATTTTGAGGTACGTTCCATCAATACCGAATTTATTGAGCGTTTTTAGCATGAAGGGCTGTTGAATTTTGTCAAAAGCCTTTTCTGCATCTATTGAGATAATGATGTGGTTCTTGTCTTTGGTTCTGTTTATATGCTGGATTATGTTTATTGATTTGCGAATGTTGAACCAGCCTTGCATCCCAGGGATGAAGCCCACTTGATCATGGTGGATAAGCTTTTTGATGTGCTGCTGAATCCGGTTTGCCAGTATTTTATTGAGGATTTTTGCATCGATGTTCATCAGGGATATTGGTCTAAAATTCTCTTTTTTTGTTGTGTCTCTGCCAGGCTTTGGTATCAGGATGATGTTGGCCTCATAAAATGAGTTAGGGAGGATTCCTTGTTTTTCTATTGATTGGAATAGTTTCAGAAGGAATGGTACCAGCTCCTCCTTGTACCTCTGGTAGAATTCAGCTGTGAATCCATTTGGTCCTGGACTTTTTTTGATTGGTAGGCTATTAATTATTGCCTCAATTTCAGAGCCTACTATTGGTCTATTCAGGGATTCAACTTCTTCCTGGTTTAGTCTTGGAAGAGTGTAAGTGTCCAGGAAATTATCCATTTCTTCTAGATTTTCCAGTTTATTTGCATAGAGGTGTTTATAGTATTCTCTGATGGTACTTTGTATTTCTGTGGGGTCGGTGGTGATATCCCCTTTATGTAACCAAAACAGCATGGTACTGGTACCAAAACAGAGATATAGACCAATGGAACAGAACAGAGTCCTCAGAAATAATACCACACATCTACAGCCATCTGATCTTTGACAAACCTGAGAGAAACAAGAAATGGGGAAAGGATTCCCTATTTAATAAATGGTGCTGGGAAAACTGGCTAGCCATAAGTAGAAAGCTGAAACTGGATCCTTTCCTTACTCCTTATACGAAAATTAATTCAAGATGGATTAGAGACTTAAATGTTAGACCTAATACCATAAAAATCCTAGAGGAAAACCTAGGTAGTACCATTCAGGACATAGGCATGGGCAAAGACTTCATGTCTAAAACACCAAAAGCAACGGCAGTAAAAGCCAAAATTGACAAATGGGATCTCATCAAACTAAAGAGCTTCTGCACAGCAAAAGAAACTACCATCAGAGTGAGCAGGCAACCTACAGAATGGGAGAAAATTTTTGCAATCTACTCATCTGACAAAGGGCTAATATCCAGAACCTACAAAGAACTCAAACAAATTTACAAGAAAAAAACAAACAACCCCATCAAAAAGTGGGCAAAGTATATGAACAGACATTTCTCAAAAGAAGACATTCATACAGCCAACAGACACATGAAAAAATGCTCATCATCACTGGCCATCAGAGAAATGCAAATCAAACCACAATGAGATACCATCTCACCCCAGTTAGAATGGCGATCATTAAAAAGTCAGGAAACAACAGGTGCTGGAGAGGATGTGGAGAAATAGGAACACTTTTACACTGTTGGTGGGACTGTAAACTAGTTCAACCATTATGGAAAACAGTATGGCGATTCCTCAAGGATCTAGAACTAGATGTACCATATGACCCAGCCATCCCATTACTGGGTATATACCCAAAGGATTATAAATTATGCTGCTATAAGGACACATGCACACGTATGTTTATTGCAGCACTATTCACAATAGCAAAGACTTGGAATCAACCCAAATGTCCATCAGTGACATTAAGATTAAGAAAATGTGGCACATATACACCATGGAATACTATGCAGCCATAAAAAAGGATGAGTTTGTGTCCTTTGTAGGGACATGGATGCAGCTGGAAACCATCATTCTTAGCAAACTATCACAAGAACAGAAAACCAAACACCGCATGTTCTCACTCGTAGGTGGGAACTGAACAATGAGATCACTTGGACTCAGGAAGGTTAGCATCACACACCGGCGCCTATCATGGGGAGGGGGGAGGGGGGAGGGATTGCATTGGGAGTTATACCTGATGTAAATGACGAGTTGATGGGTGCAGCACACCAACATGGCACAAGTATACATATTAGCAAACCTGCACGTTGTGCATATGTAACCTACAACTTGAAGTTTAATATTAATAAATAAATTAAAAAAAAAAAAAAAAGAAAATCCCACAAGAACAGTCTTTGCGAAAGGCTTCTTGAGGGGAAAGCTGTAACTCGGTGAGATGCATTAACAGAACACACGGCAGTTTCACAGAATGCTTCTTCAGAGTTTTAACGGAAGATTTTTCCTTTTTCACCATAGCCTTCTATGGGCTTCCAATATCACTTTGCAAATTCCACAAGAACAGTCTTAACGAAAGACTTCTAGAGGGGAAAGCTGTTACTCTGTGAGATGAATTTAGAGAACACAAAGCAGATTCTCAAAAAGCTTCTTTCCAGTTTTAAACTGAAGATATTTCCTTTTCACCGTAGCCCCCTATGGGCTCCAAAATAACACTTTGCATATTCCAGTGGAACAGTCTTAGCGAAAGGCTTCTTGAGCGGAAAGCTGTAACTCTGTGAGATGAATTAACAAAACACAAAGCAGTTTCTCAGAAATCTTCTTTCAACTTTTTAACTGAGGATATTTGCTTTTTCACTATAGCCCTCTAATGGCTTCCAAATATCACTTTGCAAATTCCAGAAGAAGTGTCTTAGCGAATGACTTCTTGAGGGGAAAGCTGTAACTCCGTGATGTGAATTAACAGAACGCAAAGCAGTTTCTCAGAAAGCTTCTTTCAAGTTTTTAACTGAGGATATTTCCTTTTTCACCATAGCCCTCTATGGGCGTCCAAATATCAGTTTGCAAATTCCACAAGAACAGTCTTCCCGAAAGGCGTCTTGAGGGGAAAGCTGTAACTCTGTGAGACGAATTAACAGATCACAAAGCAGTTTTTCAGAAATCTTCTTTCCAGTTTTTAACTGAAGGTATTTCCTTTATCACCGTAGCCCTCTATGGGCTTCCAAATATCACTTTGCAAATTACACAAGAACAGCCTTACAGAAAGGTTTCTTGAGGGGAAAGCTTTAACTCAGTAAGATAAATTAACAGAACACAAAGCAGTTCCTCAGAAAGCTTCTTTCCAGTTTTTAACAGAAGATATTTCTTCTTTCACCATAGCCCTCTATGGGCTTCCAAATATCACTTTGCAAATTCCACAAGAACAGTCTTAGTGAAAGGCTTCTTCAGGGGAAAGCTGTAACTCTGTGAGGTGAATTAACAGAAGACAAAGCAGTTTCTCAGAAACCTTCTTTTCAGTTTTTATCTTAGGATATTTCCGTTTTCACCATAGCCTTCTATGGGCTTCCAAATATCACTTTGAAAATTCCACAAGAAAAATCTTAGTGAAAGGCTTTTTGAGGGGAAATCTATAACTTTGTGAGATGAATTCACATAACACAAACAGCTTCTTAGAAAGCTTATTTCCACTATTTAACTGAAGATATTTCGTATTTCACCATAGCCCTCTTCTGGATTCCAAATATCACCTTGAAAACAGCACAAGAACAGTCTTAGCGAAAGGCTTCTTGAGGGGAAAGCTGTATCCCTTTGAGATAAATTAACAGAACACAAAGCAGTTTCTCAGAAAGCTTCTTTCCAGTTTTTAACTGAAGATATTTCCTTTTTCACCATAGCCCTCCATGGGCTCCAAATATCACTTTCCAAATTCCCCAAGAAGAGTCTTAGCGAAAGGCTTCTTCAGCGGAAAGCTGTAAGTCTGTGAGATCAATTAACAGAACACAAAGCAGTTTCTCAGAAAGCTTCTTTCCAATTTTTAACGGAAGATTCTTCCTTTTTCACCATAGCCCTCTATGGGCTACCAAATATCACTTTACAAATTCCACAAAAACAGTCTTATCGAACGCCTTCTTGAGGCAAAAGATGTAACTGTGTGAGATGAATTAGTGGAACACAACGCAGTTTCTCAGAAAGCTTCTTCCAGTTTTTAACTGAAGATATTTCCTTTTTCACCATAGCCCTCTATGGGCTTCGAAATCTCGCTTTGCAACTTCCAATAGAACAGTCTTAGCAAAAGGCTTCTTGAGGGGCAAGCTGTAACTCTGTGAGATGAATTAACAGAACACAAAGCAGTTTCTCAGAAGGCTCCTTTCCAGTTTTTAAGTGAAGATATTTCCTTTTTCACCATAAACTTCTATGGGCTTCCAAATATCACTTTGCAAATTCCACAAAAACAGCCTTAGCGAAAGGATTCTTGAGGGGAAAGCTGTAATTCAGTGAGATAAATTAACAGAACACAAAGCAGTTTCTCAGAAAGCTTCTTTCCAGTTTTTAAAGGAAGATATTTCCTTTTTCACCATAGCCCTCTATGGGCTTCCAAATATCACTTTGCAAATTCCACAAGAACAGTCGTAGCGTAAGGCTTCTTGACGTGATCGCTGTAGCTCTGGGAGATGAATGAGCAGAACACAACGCAGTTTTGCAGAAAGCTTCTTTCCAGGCTTTAACTGAAGATATTTCCTTTTTCACCACAGACCTCTATGGGCTTCCAAATATCACTTTCCAAATTCCACAAGAACAGTCTTAGCGAAAGGCTTCTTGAGGGGAAAGCTGTAACTGTGAGATGAATTAACAGAACATAAAGCCGTTTGTCAGATAGCTTCTTTCCAGTTTTTAAGGAAGAGGTTTACTTTTTCACCATAGCCCTCTATGGGTTCCAAATATCTCTTTGCAAATTCCACAAGAACACTCTTAGCGAAAGCTTTCTTGAAAGGAAAGCTGTAACACTGTGAGATGAAATAAGAGAACCCAAATCCGTTTCTCAGAAAGCTTCTTTCAAGTTTTTAACTGAAGATATTTCCTTTTTCCCCATAGCCCTCTATGGGCTCCAAATATCACTTTTCAAATTCCCCAAGAAGAGTCTTAGCAAAAGGCTTCTTGAGCGGAAAGCTGTAAGTCTGTGAGATCAATTAACAGAACACAAAGCAGTTTCTCAGAAAGCTTCTTTGCATTTTTTAACGGAAGATTCTTCCTTTTTCACCATAGCCCTCTATGGGCTTCCAAATATCACTTTACAAATTCCACAAGAACAGTCTTATCGAATGCCTTCTTGAGGCAAAAGATGTAACTCTGTGAGATGAATTAACGCAACACAACGCAGTTTCTCAGAAAGCTTCTTCCAGTTTTTAACTGAAGATATTTCCTTTTTCACCATAGCCCTCTATGGGCTTGGAAATCTCACTTTGCAACTTCCAATAGAACAGTCTTAGCAAAAGGCTTCTTGAGGGGCAAGCTGTAACTCTGTGAGATGAATTAACAGAACACAAAGCAGTTTCTCAGAAGGCTCCTTTCCAGTTTTTAAGTGAAGATATTTCCTTTTTCACCATAACTCTCTATGGGCTTCCAAATATCACTTTGCAAATTCCACAAAAACAGCCTTAGCAAAAGGCTTCTTGAGGGGAAAGCTGTAATTCTGTGAGATCAATTAACAGAACACAAAGCAGTTTCTCAGAAAACTTCTTTCCAGTTTTTAAAGGAAGATATTTCCTTTTTCATCATAGCCCTCTATGGTCTTCCAAATATCACTTTGCAAATTCCACAAGAACAGTCGTAGCGTAAGGCTTCTTGACGTGAAAGCTGTAGCTCTGTGAGATGAATGATCAGAACACAACGCAGTTTTTCAGAAAGCTTCTTTCCAGGCTTTAACTGAAGATATTTCTTTTTCACTGCTGACCTCTATGGGCTTCCAAATATCACTTTCCAAATTCCACAAGAACAGTCTTAGCGAAAGGCTTCTTGAGGGGAAAGCTGTAACTCTGTGAGATGAATTAACAGAACACAAAGCAGTTTCTCAGAATGCTTCTTTCCACATTTTCACGGAAGATATTCCCTTTTTCACCATAGCCCTGTATGGGCTTCCAAATATCCCTTTGCAAATTCCGCAAGAACACTCTTATCGAAAGGCTTCTTGAGGGGAAACCTGTAACTCTGTGAGATGAATTAGCAGAACACAATGCAGTTTCTCAGAAAGCTACTTTCCAGTTTTAAACAGAAGATATTTCTTTTTTCACCAGAGCCCTCTAAGGGCTTCAAATATCACTTTGCAAACACCACAAGAACAGTCGTAGCGAAAGGCTTCTTGATGGGAAAGCTGTAATTCTGTGAGATGAATTAACAGAACACAAAGCAGTTTCTCAGAAAGCTTCTTTCCCATTGTTAACGGAAAATATTTCCTTTTCACCGTAGCCCTCTATGGGCTTCCAAATATCACTTTGCAAATTTCACAAGAACAATCTTAGCGAAACGCTTCTTGAGGGGAAAGCTGCCACTCTGTGAGATGAATTAACAGAAAGCAAAGCCGTTTCTTAGAAAGCTTCTTTCCAGTTTTTAACTGAAGAGATTTCCTTATTCACCATAGCCCTCTATGGGCTTCCAAATATCACTTTGCATATTCACAAGAACAGTCTTAGCGAAAGGCTTCTTGAGGAGAAAGCTGTAACTCTTTGAGATGAATTAACAGGACACAAAACAGTCTCTCAGAAACCTTCTTTCCTGTTTTTAACTTAAGATATTACCTTTTTCACGATAGCCCTCTACAGCCTTCCAAATATCACTTTGCAAATTCCACAAGAACAGTCTTAGCGAAAGGCTTCTTGAGGGGAAAGCTGTAACACTGTGAGATGAATTAACGGAACATAAAGCCGTTTGTCAGATAGCTTCCTTCCAGTTTTTAAGGAAGATATTAACTTTTTCACCATAGCCCTCTTAGGGCTTCCAAATATCTCTTTGCAAATTCCTCTAGAACACTCTTAGCGAAAGGTTTCTTGAAGGGAAAGCTGTAACTCTTTGAGATGAAATAAGGGAACCCAAATCCGTTTCTCAGAAAGCTTCTTTTCAGTTTTTAACGAAAGAGATTTCCTTTTTTAGCATAGTCCTTTATGGGCTTCCAAATATCACTTTTCAAATCCCACAAGAACATAGTTCGCGAAAGGCTTCTTGAGGGGAATGCTGTAACTCTGTGATATGAATTAACCGAACACAAAGCAGTTTCTCAGACAGCTTCTTTCCAGTTTTTAACTGAAGATATTTCCTTTTTCACCATAGCTCTGTATGGGCTTCCAAATATCACTTTGCAAATTCCACAAAAATAGTCTTAGCGAAGAGCTTCTTGAGGGGAAAGCTGTAACTCTGTGAGGTGAATTAACAGAACACAAAGCCGTTTCTCAGATAGTTTCTTTCCAGTTTTCAAGGAAGAGATTGCCTTTTTCACCATAGCCCTCAATGGGCTTCCAAATATCACTTTGAAAATTCCACAAGAACAGTCTTAGCGAAAGGCTTCTTGCGGGGAATGCTGTAACTCTGTGAAATGATTTAAGAGAATACAAGACCCTTTCTCAGAAAGCTCTTTCCAGTTCTTAACTTAAGATATTTCCTTTTTCTCCATAGCCCTCTATGGGCTTCCAAATATCACTTTGCAATTCCACAAGAATAGTCTTAGGAAAAGGCTCCTTGAGGGAAGAGCTGTAACTCTGTGAGATGAATTAACAGAACCCAAAGCAGTGTCTCAGAAATCTTCTTTCCAGTTTTTAACGGAAGATATTTCCTTTTTCACCTTAGCCCTTTGTGGGCTTCCAAATATCACTTTGCAAATTCCCCAAGAAAAGTCTAAGCGAAAGGCTTCTTGAGGAGAAAGCTCTAACTCTGTTAGATGAATTAACAGAACACAAAACAGTTTCTCAGAGAGCTTCTTTCTAGTTTTAAAAGGAAGATATTTCCTTTTTCACCGTAGCCCTCTATGGGGTTCTAGATATCACTTTCCAATATCAACAAGAACAGCGTTAGCGAAAGACTTCTTGAGGGGAAAGCTGTAATTCTGTGAGATGAATTAACAGAACACAAAGCAGTTTCTCAGGAAGGTTCTCTCCAGTTTTTAACGGAGGATATTTCCTTTTCACCATAGCCCTCTTTGGGCTTCCAAATATCACGTTGCAAATTCCACAAGAACAACCTTAGCGAAAGGCTTCTTGAGGGGAAAGCTGTAACTCAGTGAGATGAATTAAGAGAACACAAAGCAGTTTCTCAGCAAGCTGCTTTCCTGTTTTTAACTGAAGATATTTCCTTTTTCACCATAACCCTCTAGGGGTTCCAAATATCAGTTTGCAAATTTCACAAAAACTGTCTTATTGAACGGCTGCTTGAGGGGAAAGCTGCAACTCTGTGAGATGAACTAACAAAACACAAAACTGTTTCCCAGAAAGCTTCTTTTCGGTTTTTATCTTAGGATATTTCAATTTTCACCTTAGACCTTGATGGACTTCCAAATATCACTTTACAAATTCCACAAGAACAGTCTTAGCGAAAGGCTTCTTGGGGGAAAAGCTGTAACTCTGTGAGATGAATTAACAGAAGACAAAGCAGTTTTTCAGAAAATTTCTTTTCGGTTTTTATATTAGGATATATCCATTTGCACCATAGCTCTCTATGGGCTTCCAAATATCACTTTGCCAACTACAAAAAAAGAGTCTTTGCGAAAGGCTTCTTGAACGGAAAGCTGTAAATCTCTGTGATGAATTAACAAAACAGGAAGCAGTTCCTCAGAAAGCTTCTTTTCAGTTTTTATCTTAGGATAATTTCTTTTTCACCATAGTCCCCTAAGGGCTTCCAAATATCACTTTGCAAATTCCACAAGAACAGTCTTAACGAAAGGCTTCTTGAGGTGAAAGCTGTAACTCTGTGAGATGAATTAACAGAACACAAAGGGGTTTCTGAGAAAGATTCTTTCCACTTTTTAACGGAAGATATTTCCTTTTTCACCATAGCCCTCTATGGGATTCCAAATATCACTATGCAAATTCCACAAGAACAGTCTAAGGGATAGGCTTGTTGAGGGGAAAGCTGTAACTCTGTGAGATGAATTAACAGAACGCAAAGCAGTTTCTCAGAAAGCTTCTTTCCAGTTTTTAACGGAAGATATTTCCTGTTTCACCATAGCCTTCTAAGGGCTTCCAAATAACTCTTTTCAAATTACACAAGAACAGTCTTAGCGAAAGGCTTCTTGAGGTGAAAGCTGTAAATCTGTGAGACGAATTAACAGAACACAAAGCAGTTTCTCAGACAGCTTCTTTTCGGTTTTTATCTTAGTATAATTCCTTTTTCACCATAGCCCTCTATGGGCTTCCAAATATCACTTTGCAAATTTCAGAAGAACTGTCTGAGTGAACGGCTTCTTGAAGGCAAAGCTGTAACTCTGTGAGATGAACTAACAGAACACAAAGCAGTTTCTCAGAAAGCTTCTTTTCGGTTTGTATCTTAGGATATTTCCATTTTCACCACAGCCATCTATGGGATTCCAAATATAACCTTCCAAATTCCACAAGAACAGTTTTAGCAAAGGTGTCTTCAGGAGAAAGCTGTAACTGTGTGAGATGAATTAACAGAACACAGCACAGTTTCCAGAAAGCTTCTTGACAGTTTTTAACTGAAGATAATTCCTTTCTCACCATAGGCCTCTAAGGGCTTCAAAATATGACTTTGCAAATTCCACAAGAACTGCGTCATTGAAAGGTTTCTTGAGGGGAAAGCTGTATCTCTGTGAGATGAATTAACAGAACACAGAGCAGTATCTCAGATAGTTTCTTTCCAGTTTTTAATGGAAGATAATTCCTTTTTCACCAAACCCTCTGTGGGCTTCCAAATATCACCTTGCAAATTCCACAGGAACAGTCTTAGTGAACGGCTTCTTGAAAGGAGAGCTATAACTCTGTTAGATGAATTAAGAGAACACAATGCAGTTTTTCAGAAAGCTTCCTTTCGGTTTTTATCTTAGCATATTTTCTTTTTCACCATAAACCTCTATGGTCTTCCAATATCACTTTGCAAATTCCACAGGAACAGTCTCAGTGAAGGGTTTTTTCAGGGGTAAGCTGTACATCTGTGAGATGAATTAACAGAACACAAGTAGTTTCTCAGAAACCTTCTTTTCAGATTTTAACGGAAGATATTTCCTTTTTCACCATAGCCCTCTATGGGCTCCCAAATGTCTCTTTGCAAACTCCACAAGAACAGTCTTAGAGAAAGGCTTCTGGAGGAGAAAGCTGTAGTTGTGTGAGATTAATTAACAGAATAGATACCAATTTCTCAGAAAGCTACTTTTCAGTTTTTATCTTAGGATGTTTCCTTTTTCACCATGGGGCTCTATGGGCTTCCAAATATCACTTTGCAAATTCCAGAAGAAGAGTCTTAGCGAAAGGCTTCTTGAGGGCAAAGCTGTAACTCTGTCAGATGAAATAACAGAAGACAAAGCAGTTTCTCAGCAAGCTTTATTCCAGTTTTTAACTGAAGATGTTTCATTTTTCACCATAACCCCCTATGGGCTTCCAAATATCACTTTGCAAATTCCACAAAAACAGTCTTAGCGAAAGACTTCTTGAGGGGAAGATGTAGCCCTGTGACATGAGTTAACAGAACACAAAGCAGTTTCTCAGCTAGATTCTTTTCAGTTTTTAACGGAAAATATTTACTTTTTCACCATAGCCCTCTATGGGCTTGTAAATATCACTTTGCAAATTCCACAAGAACAGTCTTAGCGAAAGGCTTCTTGAGGGGAAAGCTGTAATTCTGTGAGATGAATTAACAGAACACAAAGCAGTTTCTCAGAAAGCTTCTTTCCAGTTTTTAACGGAAGATATTTCCTTTTTCGCCATAGCCCTCTATGGGCTTCCAAATATGACTTTGAAAATTCCACAGGAACAGTCTTACTGACAGGCTTCTTGAGGGGAAAGTTATAACTCTGTGAGATGAATTAAGGGAACGCAATGCAGTTTCTGAGAAAGCTTCTTTTCGGTTTTTATTTTAGGATATTTCCTTTTTTGCCATAACCATCTATGGTCTTCCAATATCACTTTGCGAATTCCACAAGAACAGTCTC
Organism: Chlorocebus sabaeus; assembly: GCF_047675955.1. Lineage (NCBI taxonomy): Eukaryota > Metazoa > Chordata > Mammalia > Primates > Cercopithecidae > Chlorocebus > Chlorocebus sabaeus. The sequence continues at coordinate 2,140,253 of NW_027327470.1, read as the reverse complement.
AGTGAACGGTTCCTTGAGAGGAAAACTGTAACTATGTGAGATGAATTAACAGAACACAAAGCAGTCTCTCAGAAATCTTCTTTCCAGATTTTAACGGAAGATACTTCCTTTTTCACCATAGCCCCCTATGGGCTTCCAAATATCACTTTTCAAATTCCACAAGATCAGCATTAGCTAAAGGTTTCCTGAGAAGAAATTTGTAACACTGTGAGATGAATTAACAGAACACAAAGCAGTTTCTCAGAAAGCTTCTTTTCGGTTTTTATCTTAGGATATTTCCTTTTTCACCATAGCCTTCTATGGTCTTGGAAATATCACTTTGCCAATTCCACAAGAACAGTCTTAGCGAAAGGCTCCTTGAGGGGAAATCTGTAACTCTGTGAGATGAATTACCAGAACACAAAGCAATTTCTCAGAAAGCTTCTTTCCAGTTTTTAACGGAAGATAATTCCTTTTAAACCGTAGCCCTCTATGGGCTTCCAAAGATCACTTTGAAAATTCCACAGGAACAGTCTTACTGATAGGCTTCTTGAGGGGAAAGTCATAACTCTGTGAGATGAATTAAGAGAACACAATGCAGTTTCTGAGAAACCTTCCTTTCGGTTTTTATCTTAGGATATTTCCTTTTTCGCCATAACCATTTAAGTCTTCAAATATCAGTTTGCAAATTCCACAAGAACAGTCTCAGTGAACGGTGCCTTGAGGGAAAAGCAGTAACTATGTGAGATGAATTAACAGAACAAAAAGCAGTCTCTCAGAAATCTTCTTTCCAGATTTTAACGGAAGATACTTCCTTTTTCACCATAGCCCCCTATGGGTTTCCAAATATCAATTTCAAATTCCACAAGATCAGCCTTAGCTAAAGTTTTCTTGAGGAGAAATTTGTAACCTTGTGAGATGAATTAACAGAACACAAAGCAGTTGCTCAGAAAGCTTCTTTTCGGCTTTTATCTCAGAATAATTCCATTTTCACCATAGCCCTCTATGGTCTTTGAAATATCACTTTGCCAATTCCACAAGAACAGTCTTAGCGTTAGGCTTCCTGAGGGGAAAGCTGTAACTCTGTGAGATGAATTAACACAACACATAGCAGTTTCTCAGAAAGTTTCTTTTCAGTTTCTATCTTAGGGTATTTCCTTTTTCACCATAGTCCTCTTTGGGCTTCCAAATATCACTTTGCACATTCCAGAAGAACAGTCTTAGCGAAAAGCTTCTTGAGGAGAAAGCTGTAACTCTGTAAGATGAATTAACAGAACACAATGCAGTTTCTTAGAAGGCTTCTTTTCAGTTTTTTTTTTTAGCATATTTCCTTTTTCACCGTAGCCCTCTATGGGCTTCCAAATATCGCTTTGCAAATTCCACAAGGACAGTCTTAGCGAAAGGCTTCTTGAGGGCAAAGCTGTAACTCTGTGAGATGAATTAACAGAAGACAAAGCAGTTTCTCAGAAAGCTTTATTCCAGTTTTTAACTGAATATGTTTCATTTTTCACCAAAACCCCCATGTGCTTCCAAATATCACTTTGCAAATTCCACAAAAACAGTCTTAGCGAAAGACTTCTTGAGGGGAAAGCTGTAATTCTGTGAGATGAATTAACAGAACACAAAGCAGTTTCTCAGAAAGCTTCTTTCCAGTTTTTAACGGAAGATATTTCCTTTTTCGCTATAGCCCTCTATGGGCTTCCAAATATGACTTTGAAAATTCCGCAGGAACAGTCTTACTGATAGGCTTCATGACGGGAAAGTTATAACTCTGTGAGATGAATTAAGAGAACACAATGCAGTTTCTGAGAAATCTTCTTTTCGGTTTTTATCTTAGGATATTTCCTTTTTCGCCATAACCATCTATGGTCTTCCAATATCACTTTGCGAATTCCACAAGAACAGTCTCAGTGAACGGTTTCTTGAGGGGAAAGCTGTAACTATGTGAGATGAATTAACAGAACACAAAGCAGTCTCTCAGAAATCTTCTTTCCAGATTTTAAAGGAAGATACTTCCTTTTTCACCATAGCCCCCTGTCGGCTTCCAAATATCACTTTTCAAATTCCAGATCAGCCTTAGCTAAAGGTTTCTTGAGGAGAAATTTGTAACACTGTGAGATCAATTAACAGAACACAAAGCAGTTTCTCAGAAAGCTTCTTGCCGGTTTTTCACGGAAGATATTTCCTTTTTCACCATAGCCCTATATGGTCTTCCAAATATCACTCTGCAAATTCCAAAAGAGCAGTCTTCGCGAAAGGCTTCTTGAGGGGAAAGCTGTAATTGTGTGAGATGAATTAAGAGAATACAAAGCAGTCTCTCAGAAAGCTTCTTTCCAGTTTTTAACTGAAGATATTTCCTTTTTCATCATAGCCCCTATGAGCTTCCAAATATCACTTTGCAATTTCCACAAGAACAGTCTTAGAGAAAGACTTCTTGAGGGGAAAGCTGTACCTCTCTGAGATGAATTAACAGAACGCAAAGCAGTTTCTCAGAAAGCTTCTTTTCAGTTTTTATCTTAGGATATTTACTTTTTCAACACAGCCTTCTAAGGTCTTCCAAATATCACTTTGCAAATTCCACAAGAACACTCCTAGCGAAAGGCTTCTTGAGGGGAAAGCTGTAACTCTGTGAGATGAATTAACAGAACACAAAGCAGTTTCTCAGAAAGCTTCTTTCCAGTATTTAACTGAAGATATTTCCTTTTTCACGATAGCCCTCCATGGGCTTCCAAATGTCACTTTGCAAATTCCACAAGAACCGCCATCTCGAATGACTTCTTGAGGGGAAAGCTGTAACTCTGTGAGATAAATTGACAGAACACAAAGCGGTTTCTCAGAAAGCTTCTTTTCAGTTTTTATCTTAGGATATCTCCTTTTTCACCATAGCCATCTGTGGGCTTCCAAATATCACTTTGCAAATTCCACAAGAACAGTCTTAGGGAAAGGCTTCATTAGGGGAAAGCTGTAAGTCTCTGAGCTGAATTAACAGAACACAAAGTAGTTTATCAGAAATCTTCTTTCCAGATTTTAACAGAAGATAATTCCTTTTTCACCATAGCCCCCTATGGGCTTCCAAATATCACTTTTCAAATTCCACAATATCAGACGTAGCTAAAGGTTTCTTGAGGAGAAGTTTGTAACACAGTGAGATGAATTAACAGAACACAAAACAGTTTCTCAGAAAGCTTCTTTTCGGTTTTTATCTTAGGATATTTCCATTTTCACCATAGCCCTCTACGGTTTTCGAAATATCACTTTGCAAATTCCACAAGAACAGCCTTAGCGAAAGGCTTCTTGAGGGGAAAGATGTAACACTGTGAGATGAATTAACAGAACACAAAGCACTTTCTCAGAAAGCTTCTTTCCAGTTTTTAAGGGAAGATATTTCCTTTTTCACCATAGCCCTCTATGGGCTTCCAAATATCACTCTGCAAATTCCAGAAGAGCAGTCTTAGCGAAAGGCTTCTTGTGGGGAAAGCTGTAACTCTGTGAGATTAATTTATGGAACACAAAGCTGTCTCTCACAAAGCTTCTTTCCAGCTTTTTAAGTTAGATATTTCCTTTTTCACCGTAGCTCTCTATGGGCTTCCAAATATCTCTTTGCAAATTCCACAAGAACAGTCTTAGGGAAAGGCTTCTTGAGTGGAAAGCTGTAACTCTGTGACATGAATTAACAGAACACAAGGCAATTTCTCAGAAAGATTCTTTACAGTTTTTAATGGAAGATATTTTCTTTTTCACCATAGCCCTCTAAGGGCTTCCAAATATTACTTTCCAAATTTCACAAGAACAGTCTTAATGAACGGCTTCCTGTGGGGAAAGCTGTAACTCTGTGAGATGAATTAACAAAACACAGAGCAGTTTCTCAGAAAGCTTCTTTCCAGTTTTTATCTTAGGATATTTCCTTTTTCACCATAGCCTTCTAAGGTCTGCCAAATATCCCTTTGCAAATTCCACAAGAACACTCTTAGCGAAAGGATTCTTGAGGGGAAAGCTGTAACTCTGTGAGATGAATTAACAGAACACAAAGCAGTTTCTGAGAAAGCTTCCTTCCAGTTTTTAACTGAAGATATTTCCTTTTTAACCATAGCCCTCCATGGGCTTCCAAATGTCACTCTTCAAATTCCACAAGAACCGCCATCGCGAAAGTCTTCTTGAGGAGAAATTTGTAACACTGTGAGATGAATTAGCAGAACACAAATCAGTTGCTCAGAAAGCTTCTTTCCACTTTTTAACGGATGATATTTCTTTTTTCACCATAGCCCTCTATGGGCTTCCAAATATCACTTTGCAAATTCCACAAGAAGAGTCTTATCGAAAGGCTTCTTGAGGGGAAAGCTGTAACTCTGTGAGATGAATTAAGAGAACACAAAGCAGGTTCTCAGAAAGCTTCTTTCCAGTTTTTAACGGAAAATATTTCCTTTTTCACCATAGCCCTCTATGGGCTTCCAAATATCACTTTGCAAATTCCCCAAGAACAGTCTTAGCGAAAGGCTTCTTGAGGGGAAAGCTGTAAATCTGTGCGATGAATTAACAGAACACAAATCAGTTTCTCAGAAAGCTTCTTTTCAGTTTTTATCTTAGGATATTTCCTTTTTCACCACAGCCCGCTATGGGCTTCCAAATGTCACTTTGCAAATTCCACAAGAAGAGTCTTAGTGAAAGGCTTCTTGAGGACAAAGCTGTAACTCAGTGAGATGAATTAACTGAACACAAAGCAGTTTCTCAGAAAGCTTCTTTCCACTTTTTAACGGAAGATATTTCCTTTTTCACCATAGCCCTCTATGGGCTTCCAAATATCACTTTGCAAATTCCACAAGAACAGTCTTAGCGAAAGGCTTCTTGAGGGGAAAGCTGTAACTCTGTGAGATGAATTAACAGAACACAAAGCAGTTTCTCAGAAAGCTTCTTTTCAGTTTTTAACGGAAGATATGTCCGTTTTCACCATAGCCCTGTATGGGCTTCCAAATATCACATTGCAAATTCCACAAGAACAGTCTTAGCGAAAGGCTTCTTGAGGGGAAAGCTGTAACTCGGTTAGATGTATTAACAGAACACACGGTAGTATCTCAGAATGCTTCTTCCAAGTTTTTAACGGAAGATATTTCCTTTTTCACCATAGCCGTCTAAGGGCTTCCAAATATCACTTTGCAAATTTAAAAAGAGCCGTCTTAGCGAAAGGCTTCTGGATTGGAAAGCTGTAACTCTGTGAAATGAATTAACAGAACACAGAGCTGTTTCTCAGAAAGCTTCTTTCCAGTTTTCAACCGAAGATATTTCCTTTTTCCCCATAGCCCTCTATGGGCTTCCAAATATCACTTAGAAAATCCCACAAGAACAGTCTTTGCGAAAGTCTTCTTGAGGAGAAAGCTGTAACTCGGTGAGATGTATTTGCAGAACACACGGCCGTTTATCTGAAAGCTTCTTTCCAGTTTTTAACTGAAAATAGTTCCTTTTTCACCATAGCCCTCTATGGGCTTCCAATTATCACTTTGCAAATCACACAAAGACACTCTTAGTGAAAGGCTTCTTGAGGGTATATCTGTAATTCTGTGAGATGAATTAAGAGAACACAAAGCAGTTTCTCAGAAAGCTTCTTTCCGGTTTTTAACTGAGGATATTTCCTTTTTCACCATAGCCCTCCATGGGCTTCCAAATATCACTTTGAAAATCCCACAAGAACAGTCTTAGCGAAAGGAATCATGATGGGAAAGGTGTAACTCGGTGTGATGTATTAACAGAACACAGGGCAGTTGCACAGAATGCTTCTTTAGAGTTTTAACAGAAGATATTTCCTTTTTCACCATAGCCTTCTATGGGCTTCCCAATATCACTTGGCAAATTCCACAAGAACAGTCTCAACGAAAGGCTTCTAGAGGGGAAAGCTGTTACTCTGTGAGATGAATTAAAAGAACACAAAGCAGATTCTCAAAAAGCTCCTTTCCAGTTTTAAACTGAAGATATTTCCTTTTTACCGTAGCCCCCTATGGGCTCCAAAATAACACTTTGCACATTCCAGAGGAACAGTCTTAGCGAAAGTCTTCTTGAGCGGAAAGCTGTAACTCTGTGAGATGAATTAACAAAACACAAAGCAGTTTCTCAGAAATCTTCTTTCCCCTTTTTAACTGAGAATATTTCCTTTTTCACTATAGCCCTCTAATGGCTTCCAAATATCACCTTGCAAATTCCACATGAAGTGTCTTAGCAAAAGGTTTCTTGAAGGGAAAGCTGTAGCTACGTGATTTGAATTAACAGAACACATAGCAGTTCTCAGAAAGCTTCTTTCCAGTTTTTAACTGAGGATATTTCCTTTTTCACCATAGCCCTCTATGGGCTTCCAAATATCACTTTGCAAATTCCTCAAGAACAGTCTAACAGAAAGGCTTCTTGAGGGGAAAGCTGTAACTCTGTGAGATCAATTAACGGAGCACAAAACAGTTTCTCAGAAAGCTTCTTTCCAGTTTTTAACAGAAGATATTTCTTCTTTCACCATAGCCCTCTATCGGCTTCCAAATATCACTTTGCATATTCCACAAGAACAGCCTTAGCGAAAGACTTCTTGAGGGGAAAGCTGTAACTCTGTGAGGTGAATTAACAGAACAAAAAGCAGTTTCTCAGAAAGCTTCTTTTCAGTTTTTATCTTAGGACATTTCCGTTTTCACCATAGCTTTCTATGGGCTTCCAAACTTCACTTTGAAAATTCCACAAGAACAGTCTTAGTGAAAGGCTTTTTGAAGGGAAATGTGTAACTTTGTGAGATGAATTCACAGAACACAAACAGTTTCTTAGAAAGCTTATTTCCACTTTTTAACTGAAGATATTTCCTATTTCACCAGAGCCCTCTTCTGGCTTCCAAATATCACCTTGAAAATAGCACAAGAACAGACTTAGCGAAAGGCTTCTTGAGGGGAAAGCTGTATCTCTTTGAGATAAAGTAACAGAACACAAAGCAGTTTCTCAGAAAGCTTCTTTCCAGTTTTTAATGGAAGATATTTTCTTTTTCACGGTAGACCTCTTTGGGCTTCCAAATATCACTTTGCAAATTCCACAAAAATATTCGTAGTGAAAGGCTTCTTGAAGGGTAAGCTGTAACTCTGTGAGATGAATTAACAGAACACAAAGCAGTTTCTCAAAATGCATCGTTCAAGTTTTTAACTGAAGATATTTCCTTTTTCCCCGTAACCCTCTATGGTCTTCCAAATATCACTTTGCAAATTCCACAAAACAGTCTTACCGAAAGGCTTTTTGGGGAGAAATCTGTAACTCTGTGAGTTGAATTAACAGAACACAAAGCAGTTTCTCAGAAAGCTTCTTTCCAGTTTTTAACGGAAGATATTTCCTTTTTCACCATAGACCTCTATGGGCTTCCAAATATCACTTTGCAAATTCCACAAGAACAGTCTTAGCGAAAGGCTTCTTGAAGGAAAATCTGTAACTCTGTGAGATGAATTAACTGAACACAAAGCAGTTTCTCAGAAATCTACTTTGCAGTTTTTAACTAAAGATATTTCCTTTTTCACAATAGACCTCTATGGGCTTCCAAATATCACTTTCCAAATTCCACAAGAACAATCTTTGCGAAAGGCTTCCTCAGGGGAGGATGTAAGTTTGTGAGATGAATTAACACAACACAAAGCAGTTTCTCAGAAAGCTTCTTTCCAGTTTTTAACGGAAGATATTTCCTTTTCCACCATAGCCCTCTATGGGCTTCCGAATATCACCTTGCAAATTCCACAAGGACAGTCTTAGAGAAATGCTTCTTGAAGGGAAAGTTGTAACTCTGTGAGATGAATTAACAGAACCCACAGCAGTTTCTCAGAAATCTTCCTTCCAGTTTTTACGGAAGATATTTCCTTCTTCAGCATAGCCCTCTATGGGCTTCCGAATATCACTTTGCAAATTCCACAAGAACAGTCTTAGGGAAAGTCTTCTTAAAGGGAAAGCTGTAGCTCTGTGAGATGAATTAATAGAACACAAAGCAGTTTCTCAGAAAGCTTCTTTTCAGTTTATATCGGAAGATATTTCCTTTTTCACCATATCCCTCTATGGGCTTCCAAGTATCACTTTGCAAATTTCACAAGAACAGCCTTAGCGAAGGGCTTCTTGAGACAGGCTTTTTAGGGGAAAACTGTAACTCTCTGAGTTGAATTAACAGAACACAAAGCAGGTTATCATAAAGCTTGTTTCCAGTTTTTAACGGAAGATATTTCCTTTTTCACCATAGCCCTCTGTGGGCTTCCAAATATCACTTTGCAACTTCCACAAGAACAGTCTTAGCGAAAGGCTTCTTGAGGGGACAGCTGTAGCTCTGTTAGATTAATTAACAGACAACAAAGCCGTTACTCAGAAAGCTTCTTTCCAGTTTTTAACGGAAGAGATTTCCTTTTTCACCATATCCCTCTATGGGTTTCGAAATATGACTTTGCAAATTCCACAAGTACAGTCTTAGTGAACGGCTTCTTGAGGGGAAAGCTATAACTCTGTGAGATGAATTAAGAGAACACAGTGCTGTTTTTCAGAAAGCATCTTTTCGGTTTTTATGTTACGATATTTTCTTTTTCACCATAGCTCTCTAAGGTCTTCCAAATATCACTTTGCAAATTCCACAAGAACAGTCTTAGGGGAAGGTTTCTTGAAGGGAAAGATGTAACACTGTGAGATGAATTAACAGAACACAAAGTAGTTTCTCAGAAAGCTTCTTTCCAGTTTTTAACCGAAGTTATTTCCTTTTTTACCATAGCCTTCTATGGGCTTCCATATATCAGTTTGCAAATTTCACAACAACAGTCTTAGCGAAGGGCTTCTCGAGGAGAAAGCTGTAACTCTCTGAGATGAATTAACAGAACACAAAGCAGTTTCTCAGAAAGCTTATTTTCGGTTTTTATCTTAGGATATTTCCATATGCACCATAGCTCTCTATGGATTTCCAAATATCCCTTTGCCAATTCCAAAAGAACAGTCTTTGTGAAAGGCTTCTTGAACGGAAAGCTGTAAATCTCTGAGATGAATTAACAGAACATAAACCAGTTCCTCAGAAAGCTTCTTTTCAGTTTTTATCTTAGGATATTTCAGTTTTATCTTAGGATATTTTATCTTAGGATATCTTAGGATATTTTATCTTAGGATATTTTATCTTAGAGAGCACCATAGCTCTCTATGGCCTTCCAAATATCACTTTGCCAATTCCAAAAGAACAGTCTTTGCGAAAGGCTTCTTGAACGCAAAGCTGTAAATCTCTGAGATGAATTAACAGAACATAAAGCAGTTCCACAGAAAGATTCTTTTCAGTTTTTATCTTAGGATATTTCGTTTTTAACAATAGCCCTCTTTGGGCTTCCAAATATCTCTTTGCAAATTCCTCAAGAACAGTCTCAGCGAAAGGCACCTTGAGGTGAAAGCTGCAACTCTTTGAAATGAATTAAAAGAACACAAAGCAGATTCTCAGAAAGCTTCTTTTCCGTTTTTATCTTAGGATATTTCCTTTTTCACCATCGCCATCTATGCGCTTCCAAATATCACTTTGCCTGTTCCACAAGAACAGTCCATGGGAAAGGCTTCTTGAGGAGAAAAATGTAACTCTGTGAGATGAATTGAGAGAACACAAAGCAGTTTCTCAGAGAGCTTATTTCCAGTTTTCTACGGAAGATATTTCCTTTTTCACCATAGCCCTCTATTGGCTTCCAAATATGACTTTGAAAATTCCACAGGAACAGTCTTACTGATAGGCTTCTTGACGGAAAGTTTAAACTCTGTGAGATGAATTAAGAGAACACAATGCAGTTTCTGAGAAAGCTTCTTTTCGGTTTTTACCTTAGGATATTTCCTTTTTCGCCATAACCATCTATGGTCTTCCAATATCACTTTGCAAATTCCACAAGAACAGTCTCAGTGACCGGTTTCTTGAGTTGAAAGCTGTAACTATGTGAGATGAATTAACAGAGCACAAAGCAGTCTCTCAGAAATCTTCTTTCCAGATTTTAACAGAAGATACTTCCTTTTTCACAATAGCCTCCTATGGGCTTCCAAATATCACTTTTCAAATTCCACAAGATCAGCCTTACCTAAAGGTTTCTTGAGGAGAAATTTGTAACACTGTGAGATGAATTAACAGAACACAAAGCAGTTTCTCGGAAAGCTTCTTTTCACTTTTTATCTTACCATATTTCCTTTTTCACCATAGCCCTCTATGGTCTTCGAAATATCACTTTGCAAATTCCACTAGAACCGTCTTAGCGAAAGGCTTCTTGAGGGGAAAGCTGTAACTCTGTGAGATGAATTAACAGAACACATACAGTTTCTCAGAAAGTTTCTTTTCAGTTTCTATCTTAGGATATTTCCTTTTTCACCATAGCCCTCTTTGGGCTTCCAAATATCACTTTGCACATTCCACAAGAACAGTCTTAGGGAACGGCTTCTTGAGTGGAAAGCTGTAACTCTGTGACATGAATTAACAGAACACAAAGCAGTTTCTCAGAAAGCTTCCTGCCAGTTTTTAACGGAAGATATTTCTTTTTTCACCATAGCCCTCTATGGGCTTCCAAATATCACTCTGCAAATTCCAAAAGAGCAGTCATAGCGAACGGCTTCTTGAGGGGAAAGCTGGAATTGTGTGAGATGAATTAAGAGAATACAAAGCAGTTTCTCAGAAAGCTTCTTTCCAGTTTTTAACTGAAGATATTTCCTTTTTCACCATGGCCCTTTAAGGGCTTCCAAATGTCACTTTGCAAATTCCACAAGAACGGTGTTAGCGAAGGGCTTCTTGAGGGGAATGCTGTAACTCTGTGAGACGAATTAATGGAACACAAAGCTGTCTCTCAGAAAGCTGCTTTCCAGCTTTTTAAGGTAGATATTTCCTTTTTCAACATAGCCCTCTATGGGCTTCCAAGTATCACTTTGCAAATTACACAAGAACAGTCTTAGGGAACGGCTTCTTGAGTGGAAAGCTGAAACTCTGTGACATGAATTAACAGAACACAAGGCAGTTTCTCAGAAAGATTCTTTTCAGTTTTTAATGGAAGATATTTTCTTTTTCACCTTAGCCTTCTATGGGCTTCCAAATTTTACTTTCCAAATTTCACAAGAACAGTCTTATTGAACGGCTTCCTGAGGGGAAAGCTGTAACTCTGTGAGATGAACTAACAGAACACTAAGCAGTTTCTCAGAAAGTTTCTTTTCGGTTTTTATCTTAGTATATTTCCTTTTTCACCACAGCCCCTATGAGCTTCCAAACATCACTTTGCAATTTCCACAAGAACAGTCTTAGAGAAAGACTTCTTGAGGGGAAAGCTGTACCTGTCTGTGATGAATTAACAGAACACAAAGCAGTTTCTCAGAAAGCTTCTTTGCAGTTTTTAACTGAAGATATTTCCTTTTTCACCATAGCCCTCCTTGGGCTTCCAAATGTCACTTTGCAAATTCCACAAGAACCGCCTTAACGATATTCTTCTTGAGGTGAAAGCTGTAACTCTGTGAGATAAATTGACAGAACACAAAGCAGTTTCTCAGAAAGCTTCTTTTCAGTTTTTATCTTAGGATATCTCCTTTTTCACCATAGCCCTCTGTGGGCTTCCAAATATCACTTTGCAAATTCCACAAGAACTGTCTTAGGAAAAGGCTTCATGAGGGGAAAGCTGTAAGTCTCTGAGATGAAATAACAGAACAGAAAGCAGTTTCTCAGAAATCTTCTTTCCAGATTTAAACGGAAGATATTTCCTTTTTCACCATAGCCCCCTATGGGCTTCCAAATATCACTTTTCAAATTCCACAAGATCAGACTTAGCTAAAAGTTTCTTGAGGAGAAATTTGTAACACTGTGAGATGAATTAACAGAATACAAAGCAGTTTCTCAGAAAGCTTCTTTTCGTTTTTTACCTTAGGATATTTCCATTTTCACCATAGCCCTCTACGGTTTTCGAAATATCACTTTGCAAATTCCACAAGAACAGTCTTAGCGAAAGGCTTCTTGAGGGGAAAGCTGTAATTGTGTGAGCTGAATTAAGAGAATACAAAGCAGTCTCTCAGAAAGCTTCTTTCCAGTTTTTAACTGAAGATATTTCCTTTTTCACCATGGCCCTTTAAGGGCTTCCATATAGCACTTTGAAAATTCCACAAAAGAGTCTTAGCAAAAGACTTCTTGAGGGGAAAGCTGTAACTCTGTGAGATTAATTAATGGAACACAAAGCTGTCTCTCAGAAAGCTTCTTTCCAGCTTTTTAAGGAAGATATTTCCTTTTTCACCATAGCTCTCTATGGGCTTCCAAATATCTCTTTGCAAATTCCACAGAACAGTCTTAGGGAAAGGCTTCTAGAGTGGAAAGCTGTAACTCTGTGACATGAATTAACAGATCACAGAGCTGTTATTCAGAAAGCTTCTTTCCAGTTTTGAACAGAAGATATTTCCTTTTTCACCATAGCCATCTATGGGCTTCCAAATATCCCTTTGCCAATTCCACCAGAAAAGCCTTAGCAAAAGGCTTCTTGAAGGGAAAGATGTAACTCTGTGAGATGAATTAACAGAACACAGAGCAGTTTCTCAGAAAGCTTCTTTCCAGTTTTTAAAGGAAGATATTTCCTTTTTCACCATAGTCATCTATGGGCTTCGAAATATCACTTTGTAAATTCCACAAAAATATTCGTAGTGAAAGGCTTCTTGAAGGGTAAGCTGTAACTCTGTGAGATGAATTAACAGAACACAAAGCAGTTTCTCAAAATGCATCGTTCAAGTTTTTAACTGAAGATATTTCATTTTTCACCATAGCCCTCGAGGGACTTCCAAATTACACTTTGCAAATTCCACAAGAGCAGTCTCAGCGAAAGGCTTCTTGAGGGGAAAGCTGTAACTCTGTGAGATGAATTACCAGGATAAAAAGCAGTTTATCAGAAAGCTTCTTTTCAGTTTTTAACTTAGGATATTTTCTTTTCCTCCTTTGCCCTCTATAGGCTTCCAAATATCACTTTGCAAATTCCACAAGAACAGTCTTAGCGAAACGCTTCTTGTGCGGAAAGCTGTAATTCTGTGAGATGAATTAACAGAAGACAAAGCAGTTTCTCAGAAAGTTTCTTTTCAGTTTTTATCTTGGGATAATTCCTTTTTCACCATGGCCCTCTATGGGCTTTCAAATAACACCTTGCAAATTCCACAAGAACAGTCTTAGAGGAAGGTTTCTTGAGGGGAAAGCTGTAACTCTGTGAGATGAATTAACAGAACACAATGCATTTTCTCAGAAAGCTTCTTTCCAGTTTTTAACGGAAGATATTTTCTTTTACACCATAGCCCTCTATGGGCTTCCAAATATCACTTTGCAAATTCCAGAAGAACAGTCTTAGCGAAAAAGTTCTTGAAGGGAAAACTGTAACTCTCTGAGATGAATTAACAAAACAGAAAGCAGTTTTTCAGAAAGCTTCTTTCCATTTTTTAACTGAAGATATTTCCTTTTTCACCATAGCCCTCTAGGGGCTTCCAAATATCTCTTTGCAAATTGCACAAGAAAAGTCTTAGCGAAAGGCTTCTTGAGGGGAATGCTGTAACTCTGTGAGATGAATTGACAGAACACAAAGCAGTTTCTCAGAAAGCTTCTTTACAGTTTTAAACGGAAGGTTTTTCCGTTCACCATAACCCTCTATGGGCTTCCAAATACCACTTTGCAATTTCCTCAAAAACAGTCTTAGCGAAAGTCTTCTGGAGGGGAAAGCTGTAACTCTGTGAGATGAATTAACAGGAAACAAAAAAGTTTCTCAGAAAGCTTCTGTGCAGTTTTTAACGAAAGATATTTCCTTTTTCACCGTAGCCCTCTTTGGGCTTCCAAATATCACTTTGCAAATTTCACAAGAACAGTATTAGTGAACGGCTTCTTGAGGGGAAAGCTGTAACTCTGTGAGATGATTTAATAGAACACAAAGCAGTATCTGAGAAAACTTATTTCCAGTTTTCAACGGAAGATATTTCATTTTCACGATAGCCCTCAAGGGGCTTCCAAATATCACTTTCCAAATTCCACAGGAACTGTCTCAGCGAAAGGCTTCTCGAGGGGAAAGCTGTAACTCTGTGAACTGAATTAACAGAACACAAAGCAGTTTCTCAGAAAACTTCTTTCCAGTTTTTATCTTAGGATATTTCCTTTTTCACCACAGCCCTCTAAGGGCTTGTAAATATTGCTTTGCAAATAGCAAAAGACCAGTCTTATTGAAAGGCTTCTTAAGGGGAAAGCTGTAACTCTGTGAGATGAACTAACAGAACACAAAGCAGTTTCTCAGAAAGCTTCTTTCCAGTTTTTAAAGGAAGATATTACATTTTCATCATAACCTTCCAGGCGTTTCCAAATATCACTTTGCAAATTTCACAAGAACAGTCTTAGTGAAAGACTTCTTGAGGTGAAAGCTGTAACTCTGTGAGATGAATTAACAGAACACAAAGCAGTTACTCAGAAAGCTTCTTTTCAGTTTTTATGTTAGGATCCTTCCTTTTTCACTATAGCCCTCTATGGGCTTCCAAATATCACTTTGCAAATTCCACAAGAACAGTCTCAGCGAAAGGCTTCTTGAGGTGAAAGCTGTAACTGTGTGAGATGAATTACGAGAACACAAAGCAGTTTCTCAGAAAGCTTCTTTCCAGTTTTTAACGTAAATTATTTCCTTTTTCACCATAGCCCTCTAAGGGCTTCTAAATATCACGTTCTAAATTCCACAAGAACAGTCTTAGCGAAAGGATTCTTGAGGGGAAAGATGTAACTCTGTGAGATTAAATAACAGAACACAAAGCCGTTTCTCAGAAAGCTTTTTTCCAGTTTTTAATGGAAGATATTTCCTTTTTCACCACAGCCCACTATGGGTTTCTAAATATCACTTTACATATTCGACAAGAACAGTCTTAGAGAAAGCCTTTTTTGGGGGAAAGATGTTACTCTGTGAGATGAATTAAGAGAACACAAAGCAGTTTCTCAGAAAGCTTCTTTCAAGTTTTTAACTGAAGGTATTTCCTATTTCACCATAGTCCTCTATGGGCTTCTAAATATCACTTTCTAAATTCCACAAGAACAGTCTTAGCAAAAGGCTTCTTGAGGGGAAAGCTGTAACTCTGTGAGATCAATTAACGGAGCACAAAACAGTTTCTCAGAAAGCTTCTTTCCAGTTTTTAATAAAAGAGATTTCCTTTTTCAGCATAGCCCTCTATGGGCTTCCAAATATCACTTGGCAAATTCCACAAGAAGAGCCTTAGCGAAAGGCTTCTTGTGGAGAAAGCTGTAACTCTGTGAAATGAATTATCCGAACACAAAGCAGTTTCTCAGTATGCCTCTTTTCAGTTTTTAACGGAGGATATTTCTTTTTCCACGATAGCCCTCTATGAGTTTCCAAATATGACTTTGCAAATTCCACAAGAACAGTCTTAGCGAAAGGCATCTTGTGGGGAAAGCTGTAACTCTGTGACATGAATTATTAGAACACAAAGCAGTATGTCAGAAAGCTTCTTTTCAGTTTTTATCTTAGGATACTTCCCATTTCACCATAGCCCTCTATGGGCTTCCAAATATCACTTTGCAATTTCCACAAGAACAGTCTTAGCGAAACGCTTATTGAGGGAAAAGCTGTAACTCTGTGAGATGAATAACCAGAACACAAAGGAGTTTCTCAGAAAGATTCTTTCCAGTTTTTAACGGAGAATATTTCCTTTTTCAACATAGCACGCAATGGGATTCTAATATCACGTTCTAAATACCACAAGAACAGTCTTAGCGAAAGGCTTCTTGAGGGGAAAGCTGTAACTCTGTGCGATGAATTAACAGAACACAAAGTATTTTCTCAGAAAGCTTCTTTCAAATTTTTAACGTAAATTATTTCCTTTTTCACCATAGCCCTCTATGGGCTTCTAAATATCACGTTCTAAATTCCACAAGAACAGTGTTAGCGAAAGGATTCTTGAGGGGAAAGATGTAACTCTCTGAGATTAAATAACAGAACACAAAGCCGTTTCTCAGAAAGCTTTTTTCCAGTTTTTAATGGAAGATATTTCCTTTTTCACCGCAGCCCACTATAGGCTTCTAAATATCACTTTACCAATTCGACAAGAACAGCCTTAGAGAAAGGCTTTTTGGGGGGAAAGCTGTAACTCCGTGAGATGAATTAAGAGAACACAAAGCAGCTTCTCAGAAAGCTTCTTTCAAGTTTTTAACGGAAGATATTTCCTATTTCACCATAGACCTCTATGGGCTTCTAAATATCACTTTCTAAATTCCACAAGAACATTCTTAGCGAAAGTCTTCTTGAGGGGAAATCTGTAACTCTGTGAGATCAATTAACAGAGCACAAAGCAGTTTCTCAGAAAGCTTCTTTCCAGTTTTTAATAAAAGAGATTTCCTTTTTCAGCATAGCCCTCTATGGGCTTCCAAATATCACTTGGAAAATTCCACGAGAAGAGCCTTAGCGAAAGGCTTCTTGTGGAGAAAGCTGTAACTCTGTGAAATGAATTATCCGAACTCAAAGCTGTTTCTCAGTTTGCCTCTTTTCAGTTTTTAACGGAGGATATTTCTTTTTCCACAATAGCCCTCTATGGATTTCCAAATATGACTTTGCAAATTCCACAAGAACATTCTTAGCGAAAGGCATCTTGTGGGGAAAGCTGTAACTCTGTGACATGAATTATTAGAACACAAAGCAGTATGTCAGAAAGCTTCTTTTCAGTTTTTATCTTAGGATACTTCCCATTTCACCATTGCCCTCTATGGGCTTCCAAATATCACTTTGCAAATTCCACAAGAACAGTCTTAGCGAAACGCTTATTGAGGGAAAAGCTGTAACTCTGTGAGATGAATAAACAGAACACAAAGGAGTTTCTCAGAAAGCTTCTTTCCAGTTTTTAACGGAGAATATTTCCTTTTTCAACATAGCACTCTATGGGATTCTAATATCACGTTCTAAATACCACAAGAACAGTCTTAGCGAAAGGCTTCTTGAGGGGAAAGGTGTAACTCTGTGCGATGAATTAACAGAACACAAAGTATTTTCTCAGAAAGCTTCTTTCCAGTTTTTAACGGAAGATATTTCCTTTTTTATCAAAGCCGTCTTTGGGATTCCAAATATCACTTTGCAAATTACACAAGAACAGTGTTAGCGAAAGGCTTCTTGAGGGGAAAGCTGTAACTCTGTGAAATGAATTAACAGAACACAAAGCAGTTTCTCAGAAAGCTTCTTTCCAGTTTTTAACTGAAGATATTTCCTTTTTCACTATAGCCCTCTTTGGTCGTCCAAATATCACGTTGCAAATTCCACAAGAACAGTCTTAGAGAAAGGCTTTTTGGGGGGAAAGCTGCAACTCTGTGAGATGAATTAAGAGGACACAAAGCAGTTTCTTAAAAAGCTGCTTTCCAGTTTTTAACGGAAGATATTTCCTTTTTCATCAAAGCCCTCTTTGGGCTACCAAATATCACCTTGCAAATTCCACAAGAACACTCTTAGCCAAAGTCTTCTTGAGGGGAAACCTGTAATTCTGTGAGATGAATTAACAGAACACAAAGCAGTTTCTCAAAATGCATCGTTCAAGTTTTTAACTGAAGATATTTCCTTTTCCCCCGTAACCCTCTATGGTCTTCCAAATATCACTTTGCAAATTCCACAAAACAGTCTTACCGAAAGGCTTCTTGGGGAGAAATCTGTAACTCTGTGAGATGAATTAACAGAACACAAGGCAGTTTCTCAGAAAGCTTCTTTCCAGTTTTTAACGGAAGATATTTCCTTTTTCACCATAGACCTCTATGGGCTTCCAAATATCACTTTGCAAAGTCCACAAGAACAGTATTAGTGAAAGGCTTCTTGAGGGGAAAGCTGTAACTCTGGGAGATGAATTAACAGAACACAAAGCAGTGTCTCAGAAAGATTTTTTCCGGTTTCTAACTACAGATATTTCCTTTTTCACCGTAGCCCTCCTTGGATTTCCAAATATCACTTTGCAAATACCACAGGAACAGTCTTAGCGAAAGACTTCTTGAGGGGAAAGCTCTAACTCTGTGAGATGAATTAACAGAAGACAAAGCAGTTTCTCATAAAGCTTCTTTTCTGTTTTTAGCTTAGGGTATTTTCTTTTCCACCATAGCCTTCTATGGGCTTCCAAATATCACTTTGCAAATTCCACATGAACAGTCTCAGTGAAAGGTTTCTTGACGGGAAAGCTGTAACTCTGTGAGATGAATTAACAGACACAAAGCACTTTCTCAGACAACTTATTTTTTCAGTGTTGAACGGAAGATATTTCCTTTTTTACCATAGCCTTCTATCTGCTTCCAAATATCACTTTGCCAATTACACAAGAACAGTCTTAACGAAAGGCTTCTTGAGGGGAAAGGTGTAACTCTGTGAGATGAATTAACAGAACACAAAGCAGTTTCTCATAAAGCTTCTTTTCAGTGATTAGCTTAGGATATTTCCTTTTTCACCATAGCCCTCTATGGGCTTCCAAATATCACTATGCAAATTCCACGAGAACAGTCTCAGCAAAAGGCTTCTTGAGGTGGATGCTGTAACACTGTGAGATGAATTAACAGAACACAAAGCAGTTTCTTACAAAGCTTCCTTCCAGTTTTTACTGAAGATATTTCCTTTTTCACCATAGCCCTCTATGGGCTTCCAAATATCACTTTGCAAACTCCACAAGAACAGTCTTAGCGAAAGGCATCCTGAGGAGAAAGATTTAACTCTGTGAGATGAATTAACAGAACAGAAAGCAGTTTCTCAGAAAGCTTCTTTCCAATTTTTAAATGAAGATATTTCCTTTTTCACCGTAGTCATCTATGGGCTTCGAAATATCACTTTGTAAATTCCACAAAAATATTCCTAGTGAAAGGCTTCTTGAAGAGTAAGCTGTAACTCTGTGAGATGAATTAACAGAACACAAAGCAGTTTCTCAAAATGCATCGTTCAAGTTTTTAACTGAAGATATTTCCTTTTTCCCCGTAACCCTCTATGGTCTTCCAAATATCACTTTGCAAATTCCACAAAACCGTCTTACCGAAAGGCTTCTTGGGGAGAAATCTGTAACACTGTGAGATCTATTAACAGATCAAAAAGCGGTTTCTCAGAAAGGTTCTTTCCAGTTTTTAACTGAAGATATTTCCTTTTTCACCATAGCCCTCTATGGGCTTCCAAATATCACTTTGCAAATTCCACAAGAACAGTCTTAGCGAAAGGCTTCTTGAAGGAAAATCTGTAACTCTGTGAGATGAATTAAATGAACACAAAGCAGTTTCTCAGAAATCTACTTTGCAGTTTTTAACCAAAGATATTTCCTTTTTCACAATAGACCTCTATGGGCTTCCAAATATCACTTTCCAAATTCCACAAGAACAATCTTCGCGAAAGGCTTCCTCAGGGGAGGATGTAAGTCTGTGAGATGAATTAACACAACACAAAGCGGTTTCTCAGAAAGCTTCTTTCCAGTTTTTAACTGAAGATATTTCATTTTTCACCATAGCCCTCGAGGGGCTTCCAAATTACACTTTGCAAATTCCACAAGAGCAGTCTTAGCGAAAGGCTTGTTGAGGGGAAAGCTGTAACTCTGTGAGATGAATTAACAGGATAAAAAGCAGTTTATCAGAAAGCTTCTTTTCAGTTTTTAACTTAGGATATTTTCTTTTCCTCCATAGCCCTCTATAGGCTTCCATATATCACTTTGCAAATTCCACAAGAACAGTCTTAGCGAAACGCTTCTTGTGGGGAAAGCTGTAACTCTGTGAGGTGAATTCACAGAAGACAAAGCAGTTTCTCAGAAAGTTTCTTTTCAGTTTTTATCTTGGGATATTTCCTTTTTCACCATGGCCCTCTATGTGCTTTCAAATAACACCTTGCAAATTCCGAGAGAACAGTCTTAGAGGAAGGTTTCTTGAGAGGAAAGCTGTAACTCTGTGAGATGAATTAACAGAACACAATGCATTTTCTCAGAAAGCTTCTTTCCAGTTTTTAACGGAAGATATTTTCTTTTTCACCCTAGCCCTCTATGGGCTTCCAAATATCACTTTGCAAATTCCACAAGAACAGTCTTAGCGAAAAAGTTCTTGAAGGGAAAACTGTAACTCTCTGAGATGAATTAACAAAACAGAAAGCAGTTTTTCAGGAAGCTTCTTTCCATTTTTTAACTGAAGATATTTCCTTTTTCACCATAGCCCTCTAGGGGCTTCCAAATATCTCTTTGCAAATTGCACAAGAAAAGTCTTAGCGAAAGGCTTCTTGAGGGGAATGCTGTAACTCTGTGGATGAATTGACAGAACACAAAGCAGTTTCTCAGAAAGCTTCTTTACAGTTTTAAACGGAACGTTTTTCCGTTTTCACCATAACCCTCTATGGGCTTCCAAATACCACTTTGCAAATTCCACAAAAACAGTCTTAGCCATTTTCCGGACCTGGCCGAGCAGGAGGCGCCATCATGGGAGTTGACATCCGCCACAACAAGGCCCGAAAGGTTCGGCAAAGGAGCCCAAGGGCCAGGATATCTACCTGAGGCTGTTGGTCAAGTTGTATAGGTTTCTGGCCAGAAGAACCAATTCCACATTCAACCAGGTTGTGCTGAAGAGGTTTTTATGAGTCGCTCCAACCGGCCGCCTCTGTCCCTTTCCCGGATGACCCGGAAGATGAAGCTTCCTGGCCGGGAAAACAAAACGGCTGTGGTTGTGGGGACCATAACGGACGACGTGCGGGTTCAGGAGGTGCCCAAACTGAAGGTATGTGCACTGCGCGTAACCAGCCGGGCCCGCAGCCGCATCCTCAGGGCCGGGGGCAAGATCCTCACTTTCGACCAGCTGACCTTCGACTCCCCCAAGGGCTGCGGCACTGTCCTGCTCTCCGGTCCTCGCAAGGGCCGAGAGGTGTACCGGCATTTCGGCAAGGACCCAGGAACCCCGCACAGCCACACCAAACCCTACGTCCGCTCCAAGGGCCGGAAGTTCGAGCGTGCCAGAGGCCGACGGGCCAGCCGAGGCTACAAAAACTAACCTTGGATCCTACCCTCTTATTAAAAAGATTTTGAGCGCTGACAAAAAAAAAAAAAAAAAAAAAAAAACAGTCTTCGCGAAAGTCTTCTGGAGGGGAAAGCTGTAACTCTGTGAGATGAATTAACAGAAAACAAACCAGTTTCTCAGAAAGCTTCTTTGCAGTTTTTAACGAAAGATATTTCCTTTTTCACCGTAGCCCTCTTTGGGCTTCCAAATATCACTTTGCAAATTTCACAAGAACAGTACTAGTGAACGGCTTCTTGAGGGGAAAGCTGTAACTCTGTGAGATGATTTAACAGAACACAAAGCAGTTTCTGAGAAAGCTTCTTTTCAGTTTTTAACGGAAGATATCTCATTTTCATGATAGCCCTCAAGGGGCTTCCAAATATCACTTTCCAAATTCCACAGGAACTGTCTCAGCGAAAGGCTTCTCGAGGGGAAAGCTGTAACTCTGTGAAGTGAATTAACAGAACACAAAGCAGTTTCTCAGAAAACTTCTTTCCCGTTTTTATCTTAGGATAATTCCTTTTTCACCACAGCCCTCTAAGGGCTTGTAAATATTGCTTGCAAATACGAAAAGACCAGTCTTATCGAAAGGCTTCTTAAGGGGAAAGCTGTAACTCTGTGAGATGAACTAACAGAACACAAAGCAGTTTCTCAGAAAGCTTCTTTTCAGTTTTTAAAGGAAGATATTACATTTTCATCATAACCTTCCAGGGGTTTCCAAATATCCCTTTGCAAATTTCACAAGAACAGTCTTAGAGAAAGGCTTCTTGAGGTGAAAGCTGTAACTCTGTGAGATGAATTAACAGAACACAAAGCAGTTTCTCAGAAAGCTTCTTTTCAGATTTTATGTTAGGATCCTTCCTTTTTCACTATAGCCCTCTATGGGCTTCCAAATATCACTTTGCAAATTCCACAAGAACAGTCTTAGCGAAAGGCTTCTTGAGGTGAAAGCTGTAACTGTGTGAGATGAATTACGAGAACACAAAGCCGTTTCTCAGAAAGCTTCTTTCCAGTTTTTAACGTAAATTATTTCCTTTTTCACCATAGCCCACTATGGGCTTCTAAATATCACGTTCTAAATTCCACAAGAACAGTCTTAGCGAAAGGATTCTCGAGGGGAAAGATGTAACTCTCTGAGATTAAATAACAGAACACAAAGCCGTTTCTAAGAAAGCTTTTTTCCAGTTTTTAATGGAAGATATTTCCTTTTTCACCACAGCCCACTATGGGCTTCTAAATATCACTTTACAAATTCGACAAGAACAGTCTTAGAGAAAGGCTTTTTGGGGGGAAAGCTGTAACTCTGTGAGATGAATTAAGAGAACACAAAGCAGTTTCTCAGAAAGCTTCTTTCAAGTTTTTAACGGAAGATATTTCCTATTTCACCATAGTCATCTATGGGCTTCTAAATATCACTTTCTAAATTCCACAAGAACAGTCTTAGCGAAAGTCTTCTTGAGGGGAAAGCTGTAACTCTCTGAGATCAATTAACAGAGCACAAAGCAGTTTCTCAGAAAGCTTCTTTCCAGTTTTTAATAAAAGAGATTTCCATTTTCAGCATAGCCCTCTATGGGCTTCCAAATATCACTTGGCAAATTCCACAAGAAGAGCCTTAGCGAAAGGATTCTTGAGGGGAAAGGTGTAACACTGTGAAATGAATTAACAGAACAAAAAGCAGTTTCTCAGAAAGCTTCTTTCCAGTTTTTAACTGAAGATATTTCCTTTTTCACTATAGCCCTCTTTGGTCGTCCAAATATCACTTTGCAAATTCCACAACAACAGTCTTAGCGAAAGACTTCCTGAGGGGAAAGCTGTAACTCTGAGATGAATTAAGAGGACACAAAGCAGTTTCTCAAAAAGCTGCTTTCCAGTTTTTAACGGAAGATATTTCCTTTTTCATCAAAGCCCTCTTTGGGCTACCAAGTATCACCTTGCAAATTCCACAAGAACACTCTTAGCCAAAGGCTTCTTGAGGGGAAAGCTGTAACTCTGTGAAATGAATTATCCGAACACAACGCAGTTTCTCAGTATGCCTCTTTTCACTTTTAACGGAGGATATTTCTTTTTCCATGATAGAACTCTATGGGTTTCCAAATATGACTTTGCAAATTCCACAAGAACAGTCTTAGCGAAAGACATCTTCTGGGGAAAGCTGTAACTCTGTGACATGAATTATTAGAACACAAAGCAGTATGTCAGAAAGCTTCTTTTCAGTTTTTATCTTAGGATACTTCCCATTTCACCATTGCCCTCTATGGGCTTCCAAATATCACTTTGCAAATTCCACAAGAACAGTCTTAGCGAAACGCTTATTGAGGTAAAAGCTGTAACTCTGTGAGATGAATAAACAGAACACAAAGGAGTTTCTCAGAATGCTTCTTTCCAGTTTTTAATGGAGAATATTTCCTTATTCAACATAGCACTCTATGGGATTCTAATATCACGTTCTAAATACCACAAGAACAGTCTTAGCGAAAGGCTTCTTGAGGGGAAAGCTGTAACTCTGTGCGATGAATTAACAGAACACAAAGTATTTTCTCAGAACGTTTCTTTCCAGTTTTTAACGTAAATTATTTCCTTTTTCACCCTAGCCCACTATGGGCTTCTAAATATCACGTTCTAAATTCCACAAGAACAGTCTTAGCGAAAGGATTCTTGAGGGGAAAGATGTAACTCTCTGAGATTAAATAACAGAACACAAAGCCGTTTCTCAGAAAGCTTTTTTCCAGTTTTTAATGGAAGATATTTCCTTTTTCACCGCAGCCCACTATGGGCTTCTAAATATCACTTTACAAATTAGACAAGAACAGTCTTAGAGAAAGGCTTTTTGGGGGGAAAGCTGTAACTCTGTGAGATGAATTAAGAGAACACAAAGCAGTTTCTCAGAAAGCTTCTTTCCAGTTTTTAACTGAAGATATTTCCTTTTTCACTATAGCCCTCTTTGGTCGTCCAAATATCACTTTGCAAATTCCACAAGAACAGTCTTAGCGAAAGGCTTCCTGAGGGGAAAGCTGTAATTCTGTGAGATGAATTAACAGAACACAAAGCAGTTTCTCAAAAAGCTGCTTTCCAGTTTTTAACGGAAGATATTTCCTTTTTCATCAAAGCTCTCTTTGGGCTACCAAATATCACCTTGCAAATTCCACAAGAACACTCTTAGCCAAAGGCTTCTTGAGGGGAAAGCTGTAACTCTGTGAGATGAATTAACAGAACACAAAGCAGTTTCTCACAAAGCTTCTTTCAAGTTTTTAACTGAAGATATTTCGTTTTTCACCATAGCCCTCTAAGGGCTTCTAAATATCACTTTGCAAATTCCACAAGAACAAGCTTAGCGAAAGGCTTCCTGTGGGGAAAGCTGTAAGTCTGTGAGATTAATTAACAGAACACAAAGTAGTTTCTCAGAAAGCTTCTTTTCAGTTTTTATCTTAGGATATTTCCTTTTTCACCAGAATCCTCTATGGGCTTCCAAATATCACTTTGCAAACTCCAAAGAAGAGTCTTAGCGAAAGGCTTCTTGAGGGGAAAGCTGTAATCGGAAAGCTTCTTTCCAGTTTTTAAGGGAAGATATTTCCTTTTTCACCATAGACCTCTATGGGCTTCCATGTATCACTTTTCAAATTCCACAAGAACTGTCTTAGCGAAAGGCTTATTGAGGGTAAAGCTGTAATTCTGTGAGATGAACTAACAGAAAACAAAGCAGTTTCTCAGAAAGCTTCTTTCCAGTTTTAAACGGAAGATATTTCCTTTTTTACCAAAGCCCTCTGTGGACTTCCAAATATTACTTTGCAAATTCCACAAGAACAGTGTTAGCGAAAGGCTTCTTGAGCTTGAAGCTGTAAGTCTGTGAAATGAATTAACAGAACACAAAGCAGTTTCTCAGAAAGCTTCTTTCCAGTTTTTAACGGAAGATATTTACTTTTTCGCCATAGCACTCTACGGGCTTCCAAATATCACCTTGCAAATTCCACAAGAACAGTCTTAGCGAAAGGCTTCTTGAGGGGAAAGCCGTAACTGTGAGAGATGAATTAACAGAACACAAAGCACTGTCTCAGGAAGCTTCTTTCCAGTTTTTACTGAAGATGTTTCATTTTTCACCATAGACGTCTATGAGCTTTCAAATATCACTTTGCAGTTTCCACAAGAACAGTATTAGAGAAAGGCTTCTTGAGGGGAAAGCTGTAATCAGAAAGCTTTTTCCGAGTTTTTAACAGAAGATATTTCCTTTTTCACCATAGCCCTCCATGGGCTTCCAAATATCACATTGCAAATTCCACAAGACCAGTCTTAGCGAAAGACTTCTTGAGGGGAAAGCTGTAAGTCTGTGAGATGAATTAACAGAACACAAAGCAGTTTCACAGAAAGCTTCTTTTCAGTTTTTATCTCAGGATATTTCCTTTTTCACCCTAGCCCTCTATGGGCTTCTGCATATCACTTTCCAAATTCCAAAAGAACAGTCTTAGTGAAAGGCTTCTTGAGTGGAAAGCTGTAACTCTGTGAGATGAATTAACAGAACACAAAGCAGTTTCTCAGAAAGCTTCTTTCCAGTTTTTAACGGAAGATATTACCTTTTTCACCATAGCCCTATTTGGGCTTATAAATATCACTTTCCAAATTCCACATGAACAGTCTTAGCGAAAGGCTACCTGATGGGAAACCTGTAACTCTGTGAGATGAATTAACAGAAGACAAAGCAGTTTCTCAGAAAGCTTCTTTCCAGTTTTCAACGGAAGATATTTCCTTTTTCATCATAGCCCTCTATGGGCTTTGAAATATCACTTTGCAAATTCCACAAGAATAGTCTTAGTGAAAGGCGTCTGGAGGGGAAAGCTCTAACTCTGTGAGATGAATTAACAGAACGAAAGGAGTTTCACAGAAAGCTTCTTTCCAGTTTTTAACGGAACATGATTCCTTTTTAACCGTAGCCCTCTATGGGTTTCCAAATATCACTTTGCAAATTTCACAAGAACAGCCTTGGCAAAAGGCTTCTTGAGGGAAAAGCTGTAACTCTGTGAGGTGAATTAGCAGAACACAAAGCAGTTTCTCAGAAAGCTTCTGTGCAGTTTTTAACAGAAGATATTTCCTTTTCAATATAGCCCTCCATGGGCTTCCAAATATCACTTTTGAAATTCCACAGGAACAGTCTTAGCGAAAGACTTCTTGAAGGGAAAGCTGTAACTCTGTAGATGAATTACCAGAACACAAAGCAGTTTCTCAGAATGCTTCTTTGCAGTTTTTTCTTAGGATATTTTCTTTTTCACCATAGCGAGCTATGGGCTTTGAAATATCACTTTAAAATTTCCCAAGAACCCACTTAGTGAACGGCTTCTTGAGGGTAAAGCTGTAACTCTGTTGGATGAATTAATAGAACACAACGCAGTTTTCCAAAGCTTCTTTTCAGTTTTTATCTTAGTATATTTTCTTTTTCATCCTAGCCCTCTATGGGCTTCCAAATAACACTTTGCACATTCCACAAGAATAACCTCTGCGACAGGCTTCTTGAGTGGAAAGCTGTACCTCTGTGAGATGAATTAACAGAAAACAAACGAGTTTACCAGGAAGCTTTTATTCAGTTTTGAAATGAAGATATTTCCTTTTTCAACATAGCCCTCTTTGGGCTTCCAAATATCACTTTGCAAATTCCACAAGAACAGTCTTAGCAAACGGCTTGTTGAGGGGAAAGTTGTAACACTGTCAGATGAATTAACAGAACACAAAGTAGTTTCTCAGAAAGATTCTTTCCAGTTTTTAACGGAAGATATTCCCTTTTTCACCATAGACTTCTATGAACTTCCAAATATCACTTTGCAAATTCCACAAGAACAGTCTTAGCGAATGGCTTCTTGAGGGGAAAGCGGTAACTCTGAGATGAATTAACAGAACACAAAGCAGTTTCTCAAAGCTTCTTTTCAGTCTTTATCTTAGGATATTTCGTTTTTCACCCTAGACCTCTATGGGCTTCAAAATATCACTTTGCAAATTCCACAAGAACAGGATTAGTGAAAGGCTTCTTGAGGGGAAAGCTGTAACACTGTGTGATGAATTAACAGAACACAAAACAGTTTCTCATAAGGCTTCTTTCCAATTTTTAACAGAAGATATTTCCTTATTCACCATAACCCACTACGGGCTTCCAAATATCACTTTGCAAGTTCCACAATAACAGACTTAGCGAAAGGATTCTTGAGGGGAAAGATGTAACTCTGTGAGATGAATTAAGAGAACAAAAAGCAGTTTCTCAGAAAGCTTCTTTCCAGTTTGAAACTGAAGATATTTCCTTTTTCACCATAGCCCTCTATGGGCTTCTAAATATCACTTTGCAAATTCCACAAAAACAGTCTTAGCGAAAGGCTTCTTGAGGGGAAAGCTGTAACTCTGTGAGATGAATTAACAGAACACAAAGCAGTTTCTCAAAAAGCTTCTTTGCAGTTTTTAACTGAAGGTATTTCCTTTTTCACCATTGCCCGCATTGGGCTTCAAATTTCACTTTGCAAATTTCACAAGAAGTCTCTTAGTGAATGGCTTCTACAGGGGAAAGCTGTAACTCTGTGAGATGAATTAACAGAACACGAAGAAGTTTCTCAGAAATCTTTTTTCCAGTTTTTAACGGAGGATATTTCCTTTTTCACCATAGCCCTCTAAGGGTTTCATATACCACATTGAAAATTCGACAAGAACAGTCTTCGTGAAAGACTTCTTGAGGGGAAAGCTGTAACTCTGTGAGATGAATTAACAGAACACCAAGCAGTTTCTCAGAAAGCTTCTTTGCAGTTTTTATCTTAGGATATTTCCTTTTTCACCATAGCCCTCTATGGGCTTCCAAATACCCCTTTGCAAATTGCACAAGAACAGTCTTAGCGAAAGGCTTCTTGAGGGGAAACCTGTAACTCTGTGAGATGAATTAACCGAACACAAAGCAGTTTCTCAGAAAGATTCTTGGCAGTTTTTAGCTTAAGATATTTCCTTTTTCACCATAGCCCTCTAAGGAATTCCAAATATTACTTTGAAAATTTCACAAGAACAGTCTTAGTAAACGGTTTCCTGAGGGAAAAGCTGTAACTCTGTAAGATGAATTAACAGAACACAAAGCAGTTTCTCAGAAAGCTTCTTTCCAGTTTTTAACGGAAGATACTTCATTTTCACCATTGCCCTCCTCGGGCTTCCAAATATCATTTGCAAATCTCACAAGAACAGTCTTACTAAACGGCTTCTTCAGGGGAAAGCTCTAACTCTGTGAGATGAACTAACACAACAGAAAGCAGTTTCTCAGAAAGCTTCTTTCCAGTTTTTAACGGTAGATATTTCCTTTTTCACCGTAGACCTCTATGGGCTTATAAATATCACTTTGCAAATTCCACAAGAACAGTCTCAGCGAAAGGCTTCTTGAGGGGAAAGCTGTAACTCTGTGAGATGAATTAACAGGACACAAAGCAGTTTCTCAGAAATCTTCTTTCCAGTTTTTAACTGAAGATATTTCCTTTTTCACCACAGCGCTCTAAGGACCGTCCAAATATGACTTTGCAAATTGCAAAAGAAGAGAATTAGCGAAAGGCTTCTTGATGGGAAAGCTGTAACTCTGTGAGATGAATTAACAGAACACAAAGCAGTTTCTCAGAAAGCTTATTTCCAGTTTTTATCGGAAGATATTTCCTTTTTATCATAGCACTCTACGGGCTTCCAAATATCACTTTGCAAATTCCACAAGAACAGTCTTAGCGAAAGGCTTCTTGAGGGGAAAGCTGTAACTCTGTGAGATGAATTAACAGAACACAAAGCAGTTTCTCAGGAAGCTTCTTTCCAGTTTTTACTGAAGATGTTTCATTTTTCACCATAGACGTCTATGAGCTTTCAGATATCACTTTGCAATTTCCACAAGAACAGTATTAGAGAAAGGCTTCTTGAGGGGAAAGCTGTAATCAGAAAGCTTTTTCCGAGTTTTTAACAGAAGATATTTCCTTTTTCACCATAGCCCTCCATGGGCTTCCAAATATCACATTGCAAATTCCACAAGAACAGTCTTAGCGAAAGACTTCTTGAGGGGAAAGCTGTAAGTCTGCGAGATGAATTAACAGAACACAAAGCAGTTTCACAGAAAGCTTCTTTTCAGTTTTTATCTCAGGATATTTCCTTTTTCACCCTAGCCCTCTATGGGCTTCTGCATATCACTTTCCAAATTCCAGAAGAACAGTCTTAGCGAAAGGGTTCTTGAGTGGAAAGCTGTAACTCTGTGAGATGAATTAACAGAACACAAAGCAGTTTCTCAGAAAGCTTCTTTCCAGTTTTTAAGTGAAGATATTTCCTTTTTCACCATAGCCCTTTATGGGCTTCCAAATATCACCTTACAAATTCCACAAAACATTCTTACCGAAAGGCTTCTTGAGGGGAAAGCTGTAACTCTGTGAAATGAATTAACCGGACCCAAAGCAGTTTCTCAGAAAGCTTCTTTCCAGTTTTTAACGGAAGATGTTTCCTTTTTCACCATAGCCCTCTTTGGGCTTCCAAATATCACTTTACAAATTCCACAAGAGCAGACGTAACAAAAAGCTTCTTGAGGGGAAAGCTGTAACACTGTGAGGTGAATTAACAGAACACAAAGCAGTATCTCAGAAAGCTTCCTTCCAGTTTTTAACGGAAGATATTTCCTTTTTCACCGTAGCCCTCTATATGCTTCAAAATATCATTTTGCAAATTCCACAAGAACAGGCTTAAAAAAGGCATCTTGAGGGGAAAGCTGTAACTCTGTGAAATAAGTTAACAGAAGACAAAGCAGTTTCTCAGAAAGCTTCTTTTCAGTTTTTATCTTAGGATATTTCCTTTTGCACCGCTGACCTCTATGGGCTTCCAAATATCCCTTTGCAAATTCCACAAAACAGCCTTATCGAAAGACTTCTTGAGGCGAAAGCTGTAACTCTGTGAGATGAATTAACAGAATACAAAACAGTTTCTCAGAAAGTCTCTTTCCAGTTTTTAACGGAAGATATTTCCTTTCTCACAAAAGCCCTCTATGGGCATCCAGATATCACCTTGCAAATTCCACAAGAACAGTCTTAGTTATCGGCTACTAGAGGGGAAAGCAACAACTCCGTGTGATGAATTAATAGTACACAATGCAGTTTCTCAGAAAGCTTCTTTTCGGTTTTAATTGTAGGATATTTCCTTTTTCACCATAGCCCACTATGGGCTTCCAAATATCAGTTTGTAAATTTCACAAGAACAGTCTTAGCCAAAGTCTTCTTAAGGAGAAAGCTGTAACTCAGTGAGACGAATTAACGGAACACAAAGCAGTTTCACAGAAAGTTTCTTTTCAGTTTTTATCTTAGGATATTTCCTTTTTTAACATAGCCCTCTAGGGCCTTCCAAATATCACTTTGCAAATTCCACAAGAAAAGCCTTAGCAAAAGGCTTCTTGAGGAGAAAGCTGTAACTCTGTGAGACGAATTAACAGAAAATAAAGCAGTTTATCGGAAAGCTTCTTTCCATTTTTTAACTGAAGATATTTCCTTTGTCACCATAGCACACTATGGACTTATAAATATCACTTTCAAAATTCCACAAGAACAGCCTTAGCGAAAGGCTTCTTGAAGGGAAAGCTGTAACTCTGTGAGATGAATCAACAGAACACAAAGGAGTTTCTCAGAATGCTTCTTTGCAGTTTTTATCTTAGGATATTTCCTTTTTCACCGTAGACCTCTATGAGCTTCCAAATATCACTTTGCAAATTCCAGAAGAACAGTCTTAACAAAAGGCTTCTTGAGGGGAAAGCTGTAATTCTGTGAGAAAAATCACCAGAACACAAAGCAGTTTCTCAGAAAGCTTCTTTCCAGTTTTTAAGGGAAGATATTCACTTTTTCACATTAGCCCTCATTGGCCTTCCAAATATCACTTTCCATATTCCACAAGAACAGTCTTAACGAAAGTCTTCTTGAGGAGAAAGCTGTAACTCTGTGAGATAAATTAACAAAACACAAAACAGTTGCTCAGAAAGTTTCTTTCCAGTTTTTAAAGGAAGATATTTCCTTTTTTACCGTAGACCTCTATGGGCTTCCAAATATCACTTTGCAAATTCCACAAGAACAGTCTTAGCGAAAGGCTTCTTGAGGGGAAAGCTGTAACTCTGTGAGATGAATTAACAGAACACAAAGCAGTTTCTCAGAAAGCTTCTTTCCAGTTTTTAACTGAAGATATTTAATTTTTCACCCTAGCCCTCTATGGGCTTCCAAATATCACTTTGCCAATTCCACAAGAAGAGCCTTTGCAAAAGGCTTCTTGAAGGGAAAGCTGTAACTCTGTGAGATGAATTAACAAATCACAAAACAGTTTCTCAGAATGCTTCCTGTCATTTTTTATCTTAGGGTATTTCCTTTTTCACTATACCCCGCTATGAGCTTCCAAATATCACTTTGCAAATTCCACAAAAACAGTCTTAGCGAAAGGCTTCTTGAGGGTAAAGCTGTAACTCTGTGAGAAGAATTAACAGAACACAAAGCAGTTTCTCAGAAAGCTTCTTTCCCGTTTATCACGGAGGATTCTTCCTTTTTCAGCATAGCTCTCTATGGGCTTACAAATATCACTTTCCAGATTCCACAAGACAGCCTTGGCGAAAGTCTTCTTGAAGGGAAAAGTGTAATTCTCTGAGATGAATTAAGGGAAGACAAAGCAGTTTCTGAGAAAACTTCTTTCCAGTTTTTAACTGAAGATATTTCCTTTTTCACCTTACCCTCTTTGGGCATCCAAATATCACTTTCCAAATTCCACAAGAACAGCCTTAGCGAAAGGCTTCTTGAAGGGAAAACTGTAACTCTGTGTGATGAATTAACAGAACCCACAGCATTTTCTCAGAAAGCTTCTTTTCAGTTTTATCTTAGGATATTTCCATTTTCACCATAGCCCTCTATGGGCTTCCAAATATCACTTTGCAAATCCCACAAGAACAGTCTTAGCGAAAGATTTCTTGAGCGCAAAGCTGTAACGCGGTGAGATGTCTTACACGAACACACGGCAGTTTCTCAGAAAGCATCTTTCAAGTTTTTAACGGTAGATATTTCCTTTTTCACCGTAGCCCTCTGTGGACTTCCAAATATCACTTTGCAAATTTCACAAGAACACTCTTAGCGAAAAGCTTGTTGAGGGGAAAGCTGTAAGACAGTGAGATGTATTAACACAACACACGGCAATTTCTCAGAGTGCTTCTTTCCAGTTTTTAACAGAAGATATTTTCTTTTTCACCATAGCCCTCTATGGGCTTCCAAATGTCACTTTGCAAATTTCACAAGAACAGCCTCACTGAACGGATTCTTGAGGGTAAAGCTGTAACTCAGTGAGATGAACTAACAGAACACAAAGCAGTTTCTCAGAAAGCTTCTTTTCGGTTTTTATCTTAGGATATTTCCATTTTCACCATAGACCTCTATGGGCTTCCAAATATCACTTTGCAAATTCCACAAGAACAGTCTTAGCGGACGGCTTGTGGAGGAAAAAGCTCTAACTCTGTGAGATGAATTAACAGAACACAAAGCAGTTTCTAAGAAATCTTCTTTCCAGTTTTTAACGGAAGATATTTCCTTTTACACCATAGCCCCCTAGGGGCTTCTAAGTATCACTTTTCAAATTCCACAAAAACAGTCTTAGCGAAGGGTTTCTTGAGGAGAGAGCTGTAACTCTCAGAGATGAATTAACAGAACACAAAGCAGTTTCTCCGAAAGCCTCTTTCCAGGTTTTCACTGAAGATATTTTCTTTGTCACCATAGCCCTCTATGGGCTTCCAAATATCACTTTGCAAATCCCACAGGAACAGTCTTAGCGAAAGGCTTCTGGAAGGGAAAGCTGTAACCAGGTGAGATGAAATAACAGAACACAAAGCAGTTTCTCAGAAAGCTTCTTTCCAGTTTTAAACGGAAGATATTTCCTTTTTCACCATAGCGCTCTATGGGCCTCCAAATATCAGTTTGCAAATTCCACAAGAACAGTCTTAGGGAAAGGCTTCTTGAGGGTAAAGCTGTAAATCTGTGAGATGAATTAACAGAACACAAAGCAGTTCTCAGAAACCTTCTTTCCAGTTTTTAACGGAATATATTTCATTATTCACCATAGTCCTCTATGGTCTTCCAAATATCTCTCTGCAAATCCCACAAAAACAGTCTTAGCAAAAGGCCTCTTGAGGGGAAAGCTGTAACTCAGTGAGATGTATTAACAGAACACACGGCAGTTTCTCAGAAAGCTTCTTTCCAGTTTTTAAAGGAAGATATTTCCTTTTTCACCATAGCCCTCTATGGGCTTCCAAATATCACTGTGCAAATTCCACAAGAACAGTCTTAGCGAAAGGATTATTGAGGGGAAAGCTGTAATTCTGTGAGATGAATTAACAGAACACAAAGGAGTTTCTCTTAAAGCTTCTTTCCACTTTATAACGGAAGATATTTCTTTTTTCACCATAGCCCTCTAGGGGCTTCCAAATATCACTTGGCAAATTCCAGAAGACAGTCTTAGAGAAAGGCTTCTTCAGCGAAAATCTGTAATTCGGTGTGATGTCTTACACGAACACAGGGCAATTTCTCAGAAAGCTTCTTTCCAGTTTGTAATGGTAGATATTTCCTATTTCACCATTGCCCTCATTGGGCTTCCAAACATCACTTTGCAAATTTCCCAAGAACAGTCTTAGCGAAAGGCTTCTTGAGGGAAAAGCTGTAAGTCGGTGAGATGTATCAACACAACACACGGCAATTTCTCAGAATGCTTCTTTCCAGTTTTTAACGGAAGATAATTCCTTTTTCACCATAGCCCTCTATGGGCTTCCAAATATCACTTTGCAAATTTCACAAGAACAGTCTTAGTGAACGGATTATTGAGGGGAAGGCTGTAATTCTGTGAGGTGAACTAACAGAACACACAGCATTTTCTCAGAAAGCTTCTTTTCAGTTTTATCTTAGGATATTTCCATTTTCACCATAGCCCTCTATGGGCTTCCAAATATCACTTTGCAAATCCCACAAGAACAGTCTTAGCGAAAGATTTCTTGAGCGCAAAGCTGTAACGCGGTGAGATGTCTTACACGAACACACGGCAGTTTCTCAGAAAGCATCTTTCAAGTTTTTAACGGTAGATATTTCCTTTTTCACCGTAGCCCTCTGTGGACTTCCAAATATCACTTTGCAAATTTCACAAGAACACTCTTAGCGAAAAGCTTGTTGAGGGGAAAGCTGTAAGACAGTGAGATGTATTAACACAACACACGGCAATTTCTCAGAGTGCTTCTTTCCAGTTTTTAACAGAAGATATTTTCTTTTTCACCATAGCCCTCTATGGGCTTCCAAATGTCACTTTGCAAATTTCACAAGAACAGCCTCACTGAACGGATTCTTGAGGGTAAAGCTGTAACTCAGTGAGATGAACTAACAGAACACAAAGCAGTTTCTCAGAAAGCTTCTTTTCGGTTTTTATCTTAGGATATTTCCATTTTCACCATAGACCTCTATGGGCTTCCAAATATCACTTTGCAAATTCCACAAGAACAGTCTTAGCGGACGGCTTGTGGAGGAAAAAGCTCTAACTCTGTGAGATGAATTAACAGAACACAAAGCAGTTTCTAAGAAATCTTCTTTCCAGTTTTTAACGGAAGATATTTCCTTTTACACCATAGCCCCCTAGGGGCTTCTAAGTATCACTTTTCAAATTCCACAAAAACAGTCTTAGCGAAGGGTTTCTTGAGGAGAGAGCTGTAACTCTCAGAGATGAATTAACAGAACACAAAGCAGTTTCTCCGAAAGCCTCTTTCCAGGTTTTCACTGAAGATATTTTCTTTGTCACCATAGCCCTCTATGGGCTTCCAAATATCACTTTGCAAATCCCACAGGAACAGTCTTAGCGAAAGGCTTCTGGAAGGGAAAGCTGTAACCAGGTGAGATGAAATAACAGAACACAAAGCAGTTTCTCAGAAAGCTTCTTTCCAGTTTTAAACGGAAGATATTTCCTTTTTCACCATAGCGCTCTATGGGCCTCCAAATATCAGTTTGCAAATTCCACAAGAACAGTCTTAGGGAAAGGCTTCTTGAGGGTAAAGCTGTAAATCTGTGAGATGAATTAACAGAACACAAAGCAGTTCTCAGAAACCTTCTTTCCAGTTTTTAACGGAATATATTTCATTATTCACCATAGTCCTCTATGGTCTTCCAAATATCTCTCTGCAAATCCCACAAAAACAGTCTTAGCAAAAGGCCTCTTGAGGGGAAAGCTGTAACTCAGTGAGATGTATTAACAGAACACACGGCAGTTTCTCAGAAAGCTTCTTTCCAGTTTTTAAAGGAAGATATTTCCTTTTTCACCATAGCCCTCTATGGGCTTCCAAATATCACTGTGCAAATTCCACAAGAACAGTCTTAGCGAAAGGATTATTGAGGGGAAAGCTGTAATTCTGTGAGATGAATTAACAGAACACAAAGGAGTTTCTCTTAAAGCTTCTTTCCACTTTATAACGGAAGATATTTCTTTTTTCACCATAGCCCTCTAGGGGCTTCCAAATATCACTTGGCAAATTCCAGAAGACAGTCTTAGAGAAAGGCTTCTTCAGCGAAAATCTGTAATTCGGTGTGATGTCTTACACGAACACAGGGCAATTTCTCAGAAAGCTTCTTTCCAGTTTGTAATGGTAGATATTTCCTATTTCACCATTGCCCTCATTGGGCTTCCAAACATCACTTTGCAAATTTCCCAAGAACAGTCTTAGCGAAAGGCTTCTTGAGGGAAAAGCTGTAAGTCGGTGAGATGTATCAACACAACACACGGCAATTTCTCAGAATGCTTCTTTCCAGTTTTTAACGGAAGATAATTCCTTTTTCACCATAGCCCTCTATGGGCTTCCAAATATCACTTTGCAAATTTCACAAGAACAGTCTTAGTGAACGGATTATTGAGGGGAAGGCTGTAATTCTGTGAGGTGAACTAACAGAACACACAGCATTTTCTCAGAAAGCTTCTTTTCAGTTTTATCTTAGGATATTTCCATTTTCACCATAGCCCTCTATGGGCTTCCAAATATCACTTTGCAAATCCCACAAGAACAGTCTTAGTGAAAGATTTCTTGAGCGCAAAGCTGTAACGCGGTGAGATGTCTTACACGAACACACGGCAGTTTCTCAGAAAGCATCTTTCAAGTTTTTAATGGTAGATATTTCCTTTTTCACCGTAGCCCTCTATGGGCTTCCAAATATCACTTTGCAAATTTCACAAGAACACTCTTAGCGAAAAGTTTGTTGAGGGGAAAGCTGTAAGACAGTGAGATGTATTAACACAACACACGGCAATTTCTCAGAATGCTTCTTTCCAGTTTTTAACAGAAGATATTTTCTTTTTCACCATAGCCCTCTATGGGCTTCCAAATGTCACTTTGCAAATTTCACAAGAACAGCCTCACTGAACGGATTCTTGAGGGTAAAGCTGTAACTCAGTGAGATGAACTAACAGAACACAAAGCAGTTTCTCAGAAAGCTTCTTTTCGGTTTTTATCTTAGGATATTTCCATTTTCACCATAGACCTCTATGGGCTTCCAAATATCACTTTGCAAATTCCACAAGAACAGTCTTAGCGGACGGCTTGTGGAGGAAAAAGCTCTAACTCTGTGAGATGAATTAACAGAACACAAAGCAGTTTCTAAGAAATCTTCTTTCCAGTTTTTAACGGAAGATATTTCCTTTTACACCATAGCCCCCTAGGGGCTTCTAAGTATCACTTTTCAAATTCCACAAAAACAGTCTTAGCGAAGGGTTTCTTGAGGAGAGAGCTGTAACTCTCAGAGATGAATTAACAGAACACAAAGCAGTTTCTCCGAAAGCCTCTTTCCAGGTTTTCACTGAAGATATTTTCTTTGTCACCATAGCCCTCTATGGGCTTCCAAATATCACTTTGCAAATCCCACAGGAACAGTCTTAGCGAAAGGCTTCTGGAAGGGAAAGCTGTAACCAGGTGAGATGAAATAACAGAACACAAAGCAGTTTCTCAGAAAGCTTCTTTCCAGTTTTAAACGGAAGATATTTCCTTTTTCTCCATAGCCCTCTAGGGGTTTCCATATATCTCTTTGAAAATTCCACAAGAACAGTCTTAGCGAAGGGTTTCTTGAGGAGAGAGCTGTAACTCTCAGAGATGAATTAACAGAACACAAAGCAGTTTCTCCGAAAGCCTCTTTCCAGGTTTTCACTGAAGATATTTTCTTTGTCACCATAGCGCTCTATGGGTTACCAAATATCACTTTGCAAATCCCACAGGAACAGTCTTAGCAAAAGGCTTCTGGAAGGGAAAGCTGTAACCAGGTGAGATGAAATAACAGAACACAAAGCAGTTTCTCAGAAAGGTTCTTTCCAGTTTTAAACGGAAGATATTTCCTTTTTCACCGTAGCGCTCTATGGGCTTCCAAATATCAGTTTGCAAATTCCACAAGAACAGTCTTAAGGAAAGGCTTCTTGAGGGTAAAGCTGTAAATCTGTGAGATGAATTAACAGAACACAAAGCAGTATGTCAGAAACCTTCTTTCCAGTTTTTAACGGAATATATTTCATTATTCACCATAGTGCTCTATGATCTTCCAAATATCTCTCTGCAAATCCCACAAGAACAGTCTTAGCAAAAGGCTTCTTGAGGGGAAAGCTGTAACTCGGTGAGATGTATTAACAGAACACACGGCAGTTTCTCAGAAAGCTTCTTTACACTTTTTAACGGAAGATATTTCCTTTTTCTCCATAGCCCTCTAGGGGTTTCCATATATCACTTTGAAAATTCCACAAGAACAGTCTTAGCGAAAGGCTTCTTGAGGGGAAGGCTGTAATTTGGTGAGATGTATTCTCAGAACACACGGCAGTTTCTGATAAAGTTTCTTTCCAGTTTTTAACGGACGATATTGCCTTTCTCACCAAAGCCCTCTATGAGCTTCCAAATATCACTTTGCAAATTTCACAAGAACAGTCCTAGTGAACGGCTTCTTGAGGGGAAAGCTGTAACTCTGTGAGATGAACTAACAGATCACAAAGCAGTTTCTCAGAGAGCTTCTTTTCGGTTTTTAATGGAAGATATTTCCTTTTTCACCATAGCCCTCTACGGGCTTCCAATTATCACATTGCAAATTCCACAAGAACAGTCTTAGTGAAAGACTTCTTGAAGGAAACTGTAACTCTTTCAGATGACTTAACAGAACACAAAGCAGTTTCTCAGAAAGCTTCTTTCCAGTTTTAATTGAAGATATTTCCTTTTTCACCATAGCCCTCAAAGGGCTTCCAAATATCAGTTTGCAAATATCACAAGAACAGTCTTAGCGAAAGGCTTCTTGAGGGGAATCCTGTAAGTCAGTGAGATGTATTAACAGAACACACCGTGATTTCTCAGAATGCTTCTTTCCAATTTTTAACGGAAGATATTTCCAATTTCATCATAGTCCTCTATGGGCTTCCAAATATCATTTTGCAATATTCACAAGAACAGTCTTAGTGAACGGATTCTTGAGGGGAAAGCTGTAACTCTGTGAGATGAACTAACAAAACACAAAGCAATTTCTCAGAAAGCTTCTTTTTGGTTTTTATCTTAGGATATTTCCATTTTCACCGTAGCCCTCTATGGGCTTCCAAATATCACTTCACAATTTCCACAAGAACAGTCTTAGCGAAAGTCTTCTTGACGGAAAAGGTGTAACTCTGTGAGATGAATTAACAGAACACAAAGCAGTTTCTCCGAAATCTTCTTTCCAGTTTTTAACGGAAGATATTTCCTATTACACCATAGCAGCATATGGGCTTCCAAATATCACTTTGCAAATTCCACTAGAACAATCTAAACCAACAGCCTCTTGAGGGGAAAGCTGCAACGCCTTGAGATGTATTAACAGAACACACGGCAGTTTCTCTGAAAGCTTCTATCCAGTATTTAACGGAAGATATTTCCTTTTTCACCATAGCCATCTATGGGTTTCCAAATATCAATTTGCAAATTTCACAAGAACAGTCTTACTGAACGGCTTCTTGTGGAGAAAGCTGAAACTCTGTGAGATGAACTAACAGAACACAAAACGGTTTCTCAGAGAGCTTCTTTTTGGCTTTTAGCGGAAGATATTTCCTTTTTCACTTCAGCCCTATGGGCTTCCAAATATCACTTTGCAAATTCCACAAGAACAGTCCTAACGAAGGGCTTCTGTAGGGGAAAGGTGTAACTCTGTGAAATAAATTAACAGAACACAAAGCAGTTTCTCAGAAAACTTCTTTCCAGTTTTTAACGGAAGATATTTCCTTTTTCACCAAAGACCTCTAGGGGTTCCAAATATCACTTTGCAAATTCCACAAGAATAGTCTTAGGGAAAGGCTTCTGGAGGGGAAAGCTGTAACTCTGTGAGATGAATTAACAGAACACAAAACAGTTTCTCAGAAACATTCTTTCCAGTTTTAAACTGAAGAAATTTTCTTTTTCACCATAGCTCTCTATGGGCTTCCAAATATCACTTTGCAAATCGCACAAAAACAGTCTTAGCGAAAGGCTTCTTGAGGGGAAAGCTGTAAATCTGTGAGATGAATTAACAGAACACAAAGCAGTTTCTCAGAAAACTTCCTTTCAGTTTTTATCTTAGGTAAATTCCTTTTTCACCATAGCCCTCTATGTGCTTCCAAATATGACTTTGCAAATTCCGCAAGAAGAGTCTTTGCAGAGGGCTTCTGGAGGGGAAAGTTGTAACTCTGTGAGATGAATTAACAGAACACAAAGCAGTTTCTCAGAAACCTTCTTTCCAGGTTTTAACGGAAGATATTTCCGTTTTCGCCATAGCCCTCTATGGGCTTCCAAATATCACTTTGCATATTACACAAGAACAGTCTTTGCGAAAAGCTTCTTGAGAGGAAAGCTGTAACTCTGTGAGATGAATTAACAGAACACAAAGGAGTTTCTCAGAAAGCTTCTTTCCAGTTTTTAAAGGAAGATATTTCCTTTTTCACCATAGCCCTCTACGGGCTTCCAAATATCACTTTGCAAATTCCAGAAGAACAGTCTTAGTGAAATGTTTCTGGAAGGGAAAGCTGTAATTCTGTGAAATGAATAAACAGAACACAAAGCAGTTTCTCAGAAAGATTCTTTCCAGTTTTTATCTGAAGAAATTTCCTTTTTCAGCCTAGCCCTCTAGGGGCTTCCAAATACCACTTTGCAAATCCCACAAGAACACTCTTAACGAAAGGCTTCTTGAGGGGAAAGCTGTAACTCCACATGGCAGTTTCTCAGAAAACATTTTTCCAGTTTTTAACGGAAGACATTTCCTTTTTCACCATAGCCTCCTATGGGTTTCCAAAT